>NW_009614503.1:104824-129757 GCF_000690535.1 Cariama cristata | reverse complement strand
GAGCCTACTAATCTCACAGAGACACTGTGAGTTAATGCCTATGTACAGAAAAATGCAGTTCTCTGAGAGGACTTTTCCAGCCTCTTCTCAGCTTGTGTCACACATTCTCGTTGTAAATTGAATGCAAATGCTTTGAGCTGTTCGCCATGGAGCAGTTTACAATCTCCTACACTAAATCTGACCCACTGGAAATTTAAGGGGCCATAGTAACGGTTCATATAATTCTTTCAAAACTAATTGGGTTACAGCAGCAAAAAAGTCTGCTCCAATCTCAATGATTTCTTGTGCCTGTTTCACATTTATCTTCACAAATTTCTTGTTATAGTTTAATATTTCTAAGTTTTTAACTGATCTCTTCCACTATCAAAGTTAACGAATGTGTTAACATTGCATTCAGTGAGAAAATGCATAAGCTAGATGCATGGCTCAAGTTCTAAATATTCTGCTAAGGTTTTTATCTTCAGATTGTTCAGGCTTATCCGCTTGCACTGAACCAGCGATAATAAGGTATCTCTCTTTCTGTCTTTGCTCTGGAAAGATAAAATTTGTCATTTCCTAGCATTATATCCAAGTGCAGCAAATTGCGAAACAAATGCATTACCTCTACTTTATTTTGGGGGTGCAGTGTGTGTTAAATTCATTTTCAAAATCAGATTACAGGAGGTTAAATCTCAGTCCCTAATTTGCACCGACAAAATTGGCAAATCATCTTAACAAAGGGCCAGAGAATTATTGCCTCGATAATAACAGAAAATTTGAACTTGGCAGTTTTATAGATTGGCCCCATCTAAAAAGCTTTAGTAAAGGTTGTTCTCCACCATTTCCAGTGGAGTGGTGCTTCATAAAAGCAAACATTAGTTTTGCCCACTAACGGGGGTTTTGGCAAAGTAAAGGAGGGCATAGGCAACACAAAATTTAATCCATAGCTTTCCATCTACTGCACCCTACAGAGCCACAGTCCAGGGAACCAGAAGAAAGAGATCAAAAGGCTTTAAAAATGTCAGGCAACAGGATCTTATTTTAATAATTAAGTGAGATACCCTCTTGTTTTTAACAATAGCAAAACGTATCATGTAGCCCTTTTTCTTCTCTCCCTTTATGCTATTTTTGACAGGCTGGTGCAAATTGCATGTAGAAATTGTATTTCTGCTTTCCAGCATCACTTTGGACAACATTTGAAAACATGTGTTTGTAAAACAATGTAATATTCAAAGGTATTTGAATCATGTAGAACCTGGAGGATTTGTAAGAAGTTCTTAACCAGTATTGACTGAAATAAAACTGCTTTGACAAAAAAAACAGAAACCTGCCTTAGGTGAGGCTGATAAGCACTTAGGGAATATAAGAAGGCTTATCTGTAATTCTGTTAAGTGATTCAGCTTTAAGAATTGTGCATTTCTAATTCACATATATATGCTCAAAGGTTTTTTTGAGTTTCCAACAATTGAAATTGTTAAAACCATATAAGAAGAGATTTTTTTCTTGTTATTTATGATGGCTTTATTGCAGAAAGATAGATGCTGTCCCAACCTGATGTCATACTGCAGAACAGTAAAACCTTTCTCCCAAGCTCTGTGTGCAACCTCTATGCTGCTAAATCCTTGTGCACGAGTAGTCTCACTGACACGAGCAAAAGCAGGGCTGTACAGTCTAATTCTTAAAATATGTCATGTACGTATCCATTCTTGATGCTGTCATTTTTATCTCAGATTTTGTAGGGTGAAGCATATAGCCTGAATATGAGACTGGCTGAATATTAAACTTCTCCAGCTTACTGAGCAATTTGTGTTTCTAAATCATAGGAGTAGTGGATAGTACTGATTTAATAAAGCACCAGTAAGCCAAGATTTATGTGCTTAAAATGAAAGAAATACAAATAGAGGGTCACCAATATACACATGGTTAATAATCATACTTAAAAGCAATTTTCACCATGCCTCCTAATCGTGGGTTTGCATTTCTGTGTGTCTGTGTGTATGAAGGGTGGGCTGAAATGAGGGAAAATAAGATCTCAGCACCGTTCTGTCTTCCTTACTCATGTTAATGCCTTTGGGATTCTTTTACAGAATAACACAGATAGTGCAGATTAAGGAAAACGGGATGGACTGTTTTTAGGATTCAATTCATATGAAACTGTTTTCACTTACCTTATAGTGACTCCCTGATTTTCTTCTCACAACGTATGTTGGCTTAAGGTAGATGGGCAGGGGACTGTAAGATTGGAGTGAGTGGGATTTACATCCTTAAGGATTAAAAGCATCAGGAGACAAAACATGTGTTGGAGAGGAGCAAGCTTAAGTTCTGGGTGTAAAGGGCACTGGTCATACTGGATGAAAGGCATTTCACATTCAGAATGACTCGCTTCCTCTCATGTTGCCCCAGGTATCTAAGACAGTTCCTACATGGCAAACAGAGGGAGAGTCATTTATAACGTGACAGACTCATGCTAAGGCTCGCAGGGAATATCGTTAACCTCACAAGTCTTGATGTGACTGAAGAGGCTCAAGATCTGTATGGGAGATAAGTCTGAAAATTAACAGCCTCATTAATCAAATCACAATGTTTTGACAACTTCATGGTGTGTATGTAATATATCCTGTATACAATTTAGCTAAGACTTTTATGCAATGAGACCTTTTTTGCAATAACTTTATGTGATAACACTCCACCCCACAGCACAATTACTGGATTGTATGCTGATTATCAAAGGGTGGAAAAGCATAATCAGCTGAGATTTGAATAGAAAATACTGGCAGGGTTATGAAGGAGGTAGCACATCTCCTTGATTCCTATTCTGTTTTACTGACTGAGGTATAATCACCATCATCACTTGTTTAGAAGCTCTGGGGGAAAGGTGGCCAACCTCTCACACCTGAGCTTAGGTACAAGAAATACTCCTCTTCAAAGAAGAAATCATTTGAATTCGTTTGCCCAATGTGTTTAGTCAAGAGGGGAACAAGTGTGGATAATCTGCTGGGGCACCCTACCACGACACACCAGAGCGTGTCCCCCAGATAACCAGTTCCCTGAGCAGCAGGATGCTCAGCTCAGGGTAATTCAGAGTAATTCTGGGTCCCTCAGATGTCAGACAATCATTTTCTGCTTAAAAACAGATTCCTCCCCCAATCCTTTGTTCTTCAGTCTCCTTGTAAGCACCCATCTTAAGGAGTTTAGGGATAGACGATTGCCTCTTTCCTTACCTAGGCATATATGCAGAAGGCTTATTAATACTTTTGAGTATTAATTGTGTAAATCATTGCACATCTAGACAAGACTACATCCAGGAGTATTTCTGGGTTATAAAGAAATGTTACTGCTTGCTATAATGTGCTCAGTAGAATGAGGCTTCATGTAGTGCCAAGAGTAACAAATTGTCTTATTTCACTATGAATATTTTGAAATGGAGACTTAGAAAAAATACACAGTTTTTTGAGTCTCTTTGTCCTTCTTGTTCATTGTCCATCTGCAAAGGTAAAAATTTTAAATCAAAGCTAAAAAGGGTTGAGCACAAGAATGTAGAGCTGTCAACAAAATATATCTATTTACAAAAGACCTATTAAATCACAAAATTAATGTCGGTGTCACAAGTATCGTAGCCATCTCGGTTCATCCAATGCCTTCAAACTCTTTCAGGGAAATATCAATATCTAATTTTCCAGACCGGAAAAATGAGGTACAGGGAAGTTAGCTGACACTTGGCTTCACTGAATAGCAATGGTACAGGAACAGAACCTGTGCTTTCAGCCTTCCAGTCCAGCCTCTGCCCACTTTCTCCCGTCTTCTCCCATCTCCCTAAATGACCTAACTAAGCCCCATCATACTGAGGGCCATCTACGCTCACCTTTATTTGCATTTGAAGCATGAAATCTCAACTCTCTCTCTAATCTCACAACTTTATCGTCCTGTTAGCTACTGTGTGAACAGTACAGAGCTGAAATGACACAGAAAGTTTACACATGACTAAATGGGCAGCCCCTGGGCAGCCCAATTCCCTTCCTGCCTTCCCAGCTAGCAGCTCTCACGGAAGCAGAATGACTCCCAGCTTCCAACCTGCTGCATGTTGGACGTCTGCATCCACGCTGCAGTCAAAGGTGTGACTGTGGCATCCATAATGGTGCCAAATCATTACCCGGTTAGTGGCAAAGCTGTGGTGGCATAGATTTTGTTGTCGCTGGTGAGAACATTCAGCACTGAGCAGAGTCTATGACATTATTAGTACCTCAGCCAGTTAAATAAAAATAGTACAGACATGTGTCCCTGTGTTGTAATCACATCTCCAAATGCAAGAATAGCAATTTTTTGGTAGGGTTTATCACTGCTCTGAGCAGCACCATTAACGAGCAATACTGTGATTTTCCCAGAACATAATGCTGCATAGAAACCTTACTCAGGTTCTTTCCAGCTGATATACCCTTTCATTACTAGCATGAGAGGCTCTTCCATGATCCTTATCCCCATGGGAAAAAAGAGACAATCCTTCATCATTTTCTCTCTTATCCCTCCGCTAGTTCTGATTTTTTTGAATTCCCATATGGAATTTTCACAGGAGGAAGGGACAATGGTTTGAAATATTTCTCAAAGTTGTCTGGCTGGTGTATTTCCTACATTAGATATGTGGCAATCATGCAAGGGCAGAGGACGCTTAATGGTATCTGTTTGAGGAGAAATGTGCAGTAATCAAGGAAAAGCTGAAATATGGGATGTTATATGCCAAATACATGAAAATTCAATATACTGGAGCTGTTTCAGGAATCTGTTCGTCTCAATAGGTGTTAGTGCTGTGAGTCAGGCAGGGTTTTGCCTCTCCTGTTAGTCTCTTAACATCTTTTTGTTCAGAGAGAGAGAAAGGAGGACTGGTTTTACAGTGCCCGCGAGACCAAATTCAGGTTAAAGCTAATGAGGAATGCGTACGTTTAATTTGTTAAAGGGTTTTTCTGCATGTTTCAGGAAAGAGGGGGGATTATTACCATTTCACCCCTGTAATAAAAAGCAGGATCCTGTATCTTGGAAATGTTTACAATACAACAAAATGAGGTTATGTTACGTTGTAAAATTTTAAAGGGGACTATGTGCTGACACTTAGGCTTAATAGCACGAAACGTGAACTGTTCAGACAGGAAGGGTTTGTAATTAAAAATTATGAAAATAATGTTTGAATCTGAGAAAAAGAAGTGCTTTTGAGAAAAAGTTCGAGATTCCCCCAACTACAGATCCTCCCCCTACCAGGTACTAACTGTTTTATTCAGTGTAGGGGATGAACAGCATGAGTGTATCATCTGGCTCAATGCTGGGTGTGATGAGTATTTGGGTATCTTAGCAGTGAGAGAGCAAAACTGCAGGTTTCCCTTTCATTAACATACTACAAGGTGACAGTGTCTGGCCATACCACTGAAGGAGGGAGGACAGCTCCAAAGTGCACCTTGCAACCTGCAGTGCACCCCGGGAGCTGCACCACCTCAGACACAGCACAGGGAGGGTTTGCAACAGGAGGATGGAGGCTACACTGCTGGAAGGAGTCCCTGACTCCTTCTATGCAAGCCAGACATCTCTGTGAACCAGCTCAGGGAGCTCAAAGTGAGGAAAAGGATGGGGCATTATCTCATTTCCTTCCCAGACTTCCTACTACTGTTTTGGGTAATTTATACCTTTAAGAATGCATAAGGCAAACAAACCTTGTTCTCCCTAGTGTGCAAAAGCCTGTCTTTTGCATTAGTAAACCACAAAGGAAAGCATGGCGTTACCTTGCTCAGATTCTCTGCACGTATGAGAGAATCCGGCCCAAATATATTTCACGGCTTGTCTGTCTGGGTTAGTGTACTGCTTGCCGTGAGTGAAGGAGAGGAAAGAATCAATGCTTAATACCACAGAGTCTTATACAGATTGTTCTTGTATGCTGATCACTACTAAGTAGACAAACAAAAGTAAGAGCATTAATAGATACCTGACTAGAAATGTAAACAAAACAAAGGCCATCAAATCAGGATTTTATCCATTTAATTGCAGAGTAGGTGTTTTCATCAGCCGTGTAATGGTTTATTACCTTTCAAGGCTTATTTATTGTAATTGATTAATGAAGACTTAAAGCACAACTCTCTTATGGGTAACAAAAGGAAAGAAGGTTCAACACCGTTTATGTTTTCAATTCATTGAGTTACTACAGGTCTCCTTGATATATCAGGTAATACATTATTATCACTCTATGTCACACTGTCCATTTCCCTGAGTAGAAAGCAAGGACAGAAACCTGATCCGTGAAATGCAGAAGACAAATCAACATCATTATCCCATGCTTTCTTGAACCCAGTAACAGCCCTTTCCTGAAGACTCTGTTTTTCTGGATCACAGCTGTCAAAGCAGCCAGGACAAGGATGGGAGAGAGTGGTTCTAGGAGAACGTTACTGCTGACCTCAGAAGCAGCAGTTTCTGTGTGAGTGTGTTAGTCCTGACTTAGGTTTTGCACTGCCCTGATTCCAAAGGTAGGGGTCATCTCACATCCATGCGGCTCCAAACAAGATTTAACCTTCACTGAGTATAGGTCCAAATACTCAGCAGATTTAAGAGAGTATATCTCAAGAAGTTGCACTGATGAGGGAGGGAAGGGAAGCAGAAAGAAGACAAACTTGGCCCATCTAATGAATACTTCCTTGACATTCGTGCAGCTCCCGCTGGGGATGTGAGCTGGTGTGCATGTATGCAGTATGGTCCCAATTACTGAAGCCCACGAGCTGTGAATGTTTTTGTGTTGTGTGTATGTTCATTACCCTGCTTGCTTTCACAAGTAAATATTCAGTACCAGAAGAAAACTGTGCAAAATTCTTTGTGAATTCTGGGAGGTCTTCAACTTAGTTTTCCATTTTAAAATAGCGTAGGCTGATGCACCTCTGATGCAACTCCGCTAAACTCTGTAAAATTGTACCAGGGATGATGCTGATCTGCTGTGCACATTTTCCTTCCTGTAAGTCATTATCACATGCCTCTCTTTCCAAGAAGGACATTTTTATGAGAGGTGGATCACTGGGGTGGTGGTTTTTTGTATGTCTGGTTTGCCCCATGCTCCAGCTATAACAATGCAGTTTCACTAGGTGCTGGGTCATGTGGTTGACCTCAGCTAACAAGCTGTTCCTGTTTTTAGGCTACTGGGAATGTTTATTGGCCACTGTTTTCCTCCATTCTAAACACATAGTTATTTCTCAAGACCCATATAAATCTTAATGTCACAAAACTCATAAAGACTGTGACATTCTTTGTGATATAGGATACAAATGAACTTACTTCAAGCTTAGCAGCTTTAAAGGTCTATGGTATATTTTATCATAATATAAATACATTCATTGAAGTTATATATACTTTTGAGTTCAAGGATACACACAATAAAATGGTAATAAAATTGCTTGATGGGACAAACTTTTATATACTGATGTTTCAAATTGGTACAGTTTAACTGTGAGCTCTGTTACAGAATCTACGTACTGTAACTCTGTAAGAAACTGAATTTAAGAGAAGTAGTGATCTGTTTGCAATAAATGTTAAGTATTCACGTACTTGATAGGAAAATGATGCTGAGGATCCTATTGAATTTCCTAATGTAGATTTCAAGAGCAGAAACTCATGGAGAGGTCTGTACTAACATGCTGGACTGATGCATTGATGTGTGCAAAACCCAACTACACCTATAAGGAAACACATTATCAATAGGAGGTTTATTCATAATGTCTCTACTGAAATTGGACAACAAATTAATAAAAAGGATTGGTAGCAATTGCTTTAGTTAAATTTGCATAGATGTTTCCACTCTGCTTCCCTGTTCTCATTTGCTTTAGTTGTTTTGAAATGCACGTCTTCCAGGCTGACATGTTCCCGGACTGCTCCTCCACTTGAGAATGAACTTTGGAAAGAGACAGCTAAAATGATTCAGCTCTTTTTTTGTACAAAGAATATAAAAATATACACACAGAAACATGCAAACATACATGCTTACATGTGTCCCCATTGCAAAACAGAAGAAGAACCGTGGGACTTTTTCAGGCAGCTCTTCAACCCCACTTACTAAAACCAGAAGGCTGAAATTTGAAAGCACCGTCCATGAGTAAATGTTTCTTGCACTGCTCTTGTGAAATATCGTTTAGATTCCACAAAGCCAGGGCTTCTTTAAAGTTGCCGGCTATGCATATTACTCATGCTGCTTAAGGGTTGTTTGTTAAAGTGGCAATGTACACAACCAAATGATTTTGTGCTGAGATAATGGCCCACCAGGAAACATGCATATATTGTAAGTGGGTTGATCTCTGAACTACAAATGCTTCTTACTCAGCATTGTGTGCCTCCTGTGCCAGAGAGCACTTCTAGATGCTATGGCCAGGCACTTTGTCTTTCCAAGTTTGTATTTTATGAAAGAAGTAAGGAGAGGTGGTTTTCATCTTTAAGTGTCACAACAGACCGCCAAAAGTCTTCTCAGCATTATGAGAATATTTAGCTAATAATGCCACACATTTCTAGTGCTTTAGGACTCCGTTTTCAACCCAGAAAAGCCTTGAAATATTTGATCTCCTTTATGTAATTCAAACTGTTTTTTCTTTGGTGATAGCTTAAGAAAGTCTGTCCCCCTCCTCCCACTAAAAAACCACAGGAAATGCTCTAATACACGTACATGATTAAACACTGACAAGTCAAAAGTTTCAACAACAAAGATGTGTTTTTTCCGATAACTCCACTTGTTTGTACGTATGCCTAGCTGTGTGGCTATATACAGGTTTTAGATACAGTCTCAGCAAAAATCAATCCACTCATTTACATGTGTCACACTTTCAGGCAAGGAAGACCCATAGCAATCGTTTATATCAATACAGACCAGGTATGTGAAGACACTAATCCCACAGTAGATTTTTCACTTGGCCAACGGTCTGCCCAAAGGGAATGTGATGCAGAAATCAGAACAAAGGGAACAACATTGAGAAATATTGAGTTCCAGGTGCCTGATGCTGCATCCTTAATACTCTCTAAATATAGTTCCTAACTGGAAAAAAATGAAAATACCCATCATTTTACTGCATTTACAGAGCTACAAAACATGGCTGCCATGGAAGAAAATTGCCATAACTTGAGTTCTAAAGCTGATACGTATGTCTGCAATTTCCTTTCTCCTTTAGCCTCCTTTAGTTTCATTAATTAAGGGTGTTGCTCAGAGAGGTTGTAGACAGCCCACAAGGGACAAATATTTGAGTTTCAAAAGTGTGGAACTTATTTTATGTTCTGAACTTTCACAGTTTCTGTGAAAAGCTAACATCTACCTAATACTTTCAAAAGTCAAGTTCCTAAGGTTATGATTAATATACCACATAGATCCCAACAGGATAATTAGAAATTAATCAGCAGTTCTAAACTCCCAAATGGAGTACTATAAGGTTGCCATCACTTTAAAGCATTCCTTTTCTACTTTCATGGAAATAAAAAGAAATTACAAATTATGCTGATCTTCGTTTGATATAAGTCTTTTTCTGTTCTTTAGGCATTCAAGGAAGCAAACCTGAACCTTCTATAACTTAACAATTAAGGATTCTTTTTAGTGAATTCACCAGTACATGTTAACAGCACTAATCCAACCACAAATCATTACACTAGTTAGGCACATGAAAACAATGTTTAATGGATGTAGAGGCATACAGATAGTGTGTGACTCCTTGCGACAGTGTGAATATGTATATATGCATGAGTCTCTGTATGCAAGTAATTTAGTCTAGTTCTCCTGCAGAAATCACACAAATGTATTTGTGAGACTGTGTGAGACTTTGCAGCCCCTTCTTCCAGTCGTTCTGTGGCTTAAGAAAACTTCCAAGTTTTGAGCCTCTGTTAAGCTTTATTCAAAACCCACAGAAGCTGTTAGGAATCTTTCCACTATTTCAGGAGGAGCTAGACTGGGCTCTTTATATTTAAAACACAGTATCTGGCTATCTAGGCTTTGTTCCTTGCTGTTTGCAAAATTTCTGGGAGACTGTTGGCACTTAGTCTCTCTCTTCTGTTTCCACATATGTAAAATGAGAATGACAACTTTACCTCAGAGGAATATTGCAAAGCTTCACTTATAAACAGATTGGCATACTTGGATGAAGTTGCTCAACTAACGAGAAGTTTTCTGATTGATGGGCATCTCTTGGGAGGTCATAAAAACAAAAACAAAACTGTATAATTGAGTTTTTGGAAATAATTTTTTTTTTGGCCTACAAGAGCCTTGTTACGCAAGATGCTTATGCCGTCTTTTTTCAGTCTCTTATCACCTAGAATATCTTTCCAAATCTAACCATGTCAAATTCATGGCTAAATACCAAATTAAGCCAAGGCATAACCCTCAAACCTGAAATGTCTATATGAAAGAAAATAAAGCTTGAGGTATAGTGAATAATAAGGAAATTACTTTTAAAAATTTTCTTTTTCCTGTTTCTTAAGCCTTTAGCTTGCTCAATGTAGATAAAGTAACTATGAAACAACCAATAAAAATTAAAATGCATTTTATTTTGTGAAGAGCACTGGAAAGTTGGCAAGAGGTAAGATTTTGCAGTGAAATAGGGAGGTGAACAAGTTGTAAATGACTCTAATATCTTCCAGATGGCATATTTTACTCGGGAACTGAGTTTAGAGTAATTAGAGGCATGTGAATTTCCTATAAATACTAAACTTCACCAGTTTGACACTAGAAAGCTCCTTCACCTCTGAAGTCTTTAAACTGCTAAGTGTTTCTTTTTCCCTCACTGAAAGTGGAGGTCGTGGATTTGTAAATTTGTCTTATTTGACAGACAGAAACATTTTTCCGTGAAAAGATAGCATTTTTCTATGCCAGAAAGTTATGAACTGAAGTTCCTCACTGAGGAGGTTTAAAATTGAATGTTTCTTCCCAGAAGAGATTTTCATTTTTATATACTGGGATCATTATATTATAATTTATTATGATATGTGGCAAGTAGTGAAATCAGTGGAGTTTGCCGTAACTTCAAGATCAAATCTTTTCATTGGTAAAATGCTTTTTGCAGATAGATATGCTGAAGACCTTAGCAGATGAATTTTGCTTTTACTTCCCGTAGGACACTGCAATACTAAAATGGCAAAACCTAGTCCACAGCTTCTGGTTCTTCATTTTCTGCACGACATCATTGTTACTTTCGTTCCTGGAGTGAATCCTGGTGTTCACATTTCTGTTGAAGAATTTTCCAGGTTTTATTTGGTGTAGATAGAATAGAACTAAGTAAATACAAGGTAAAATATTCTGTCACCACTTGCACTCTCTTTAGCCATATATCAGTGTAAACTGGCTTAGATCCATTGACATAAAGGGGCTAATCTCATTTGCAGCAGCTAAAGATCTGTCTACTGTTCTCAGTGGAGCTGTATAGATAAAAGTGCAGATAAAATCTTGTTTATTTAGCTCATATCTTCAGTTCTGCCAGTCCCAGGTATTCAAAAGGCATGAACCAAACAACCAGAAGCATGTGATAAGATGAAGGATAATCAGATTTTAAAATAGTAGTGATTATTTTTATTACTTCTGGGGTTTTAACATTTTTTGGTTAAGTTATGTTGTATTTCAGATTCCTCTGTTCAGCAAAGAACTAAAAGCTTAGTTTTAAAATGAAAGGGAAAATCCCAAATCATTAGATGATTGCAGAAACCAGTGTAATAACAAAACTGTTGCTAACATTATTCACAATCAAACTGTTACAGTGGGTAACTGTAGATCTTCATCAATGTCTTTGTTACATCTTTTCTCTTTTTCACTATGGCATTGTCTTGTTCTAAAAAAGACCCTTACTAGTTCATTCTTAATGGAGACCCACTGTCAGTTAATGGCATTAGTAAATTACTGAACAGTGGCCAAATCCCAGTGGCCTTATTCCCAGAAATCTCTTAGGTTGACAGGACCTTTGTATGAATAACATCAGTGAATTTTGGCCCTGGGTGAAGACCATAAAAACACCAGCTCACAAAAGACGAATGGAAACAAAGGCCTCCCAAACTGACAGGGATTTCAGTAAATGACAAATAGTTAATCGATTGCAAATTGCATATGTAAATATCCAGCACTTTAGAGAACTGTGGGATTCAGATGACGTGTTTTCTCCCTCAGGAGGGTTCATCTGCACGATGAACCCAGTGCAAGCAAAACCAGTTTAAAAGCCTCCTGCCATGGGCACTCACTCCCACCTCTCCCTGTCTCATGGAGTTTGCACTGCCTGGCTGGTGCTGATTCAACTGTATGCATGTCCACACTTGGAGAAATGATCTGTTGGGCTTTTTAATAGATTTCAGAGAGAGCGAAAGAGAGAGAAAGAAAGACAAAGAAAGAATTCAAAAAAAAAGGTGACCACTCATCCTGTCAAACACACATCAACACCAACAGAAAGAATTTTAAAAAAAGTGACTTCACTCATCCTACCAAAGAAGTGTCCACACCAACAGTTGACTTGGTGGGATGGAGAAAGAATTCTCCATTGAGAAGACTGCAGTGTGTGATGGGAGTGAGCAGCCATTTTTCACCATGCAGGATTCCATGGTACCAAGCACGCTGAGAAGGGGCTAAAAAAGTAAAAAAAACTCTGCAGTTCCCATGCCTCCCCAGTGCTCAGGCAGTCCCCGTCCCCTGCTTAGGCCTGGTGTCTTGCTGCAAACACAGCAGTCACCTGGGATCCTCCGAGGGCCACATGCTGCTTTCACCTCTGTCAAGGTATGTTTTGAGGCCCAGGCACGAGGAGTTATATCCCCTCCATCTGAATTACCTGCATTGACAGTCCCAGCTGCCACGGAAGACTGACGTGTCTCCATGGGAGGGGGCTGCCCCTCCAGTGCCCATTAGACCAGTCACCTAGCCAGAATGGGGCACAGGAGGCCCTGGAGAGCAGTCAGGCTGCACGGAGGCTCAGATGGAGAGCAACCCAACAGACGCTGGGGTTACAGGCAGAAAAACAGCCCGTTTGGGGCTGTGCTTAATTTTTATTTTTAACAGCATGTACTTCTTTTTCTTGTTGCTAATAAACTGGGATTAAGGTTGGTGTCCCTCGAGTGCCTGCAGTTCTTAAGCTTTTAGCTCTGGGATACAGATTGCCTTGTGCCACAAGCATTGCAGTAAATCCCACACTGCTAACCCTCAGTCACTAATAGGGCACAAATCCACAGTACAGAACAACTTGAAACTCCTTATTTAGATTTCCTCTTGCAATGCCTTCTGTTCAGCTAAAATGGAGCCTTGTGAGGAATAAAAAAAAAAATTCTTTATAAAATAAAGGCAAAAGAAAGATACATACTAAGAAGCAAATTCTCAGAACCAAAGATAGTCTGAGCAAGGTGGATAATTCATGTCAGGGAGAGACTTAGCAGCTTGGTGGAAGTGGAATCAGAGTGATAAAAGAAACAGAGAGGTGGAAAATCTTTTCATTCTAACAGGGGAATAATCAAAATACTCATAACCACTCTATAGATGCATATCGTAGTAGGCTGCAGAAAAATATGGCATATTCAGATGTAAATTATAGTTATATATGCTTCACTGATTGTTTCATAAGGTTAAATGGCAGATACTTAGATTTTAGCCGAGTTCTGCATATGTCTTGGGAAGGAATTTTTTTAGGCAAAAGGCGTAAGATCTCACTGCCCTAATAATAGGAAAATGTGTAGAAGCGAAGCGTAGCTTGGCAGAGGGCCTTCCAGCGCTTTCACTTCACTTTCTGCAGCACAGCACGCTATGGTGCATTTCAGAGGTCGCCAGCATGTTCAGAACTGAAACCAGACGTAAGCACTGTTATCACCTACTAAAAACTGGAAATAGAAAATTCACCAAAATCTGTATTCTGCAGCTGTTTATGTTTTTCATTGCCCCATGCTTATTTTATAGGTACTGCTTGGCCTTTTCCTTAAACCCGTAACTTACGCTTTCCAAAAAAGAGCAAGTTTTTTGCAGTTCCTTCAAGAATTTGTAGAGCAATTCTAGATTCCCTCATCTTTCCATTGGGAATCTGTCCCAGACATTGTTTTACTGAACCATAAAATTAGGACCATCTAGTAATGGCATGTTCAGGCACCAGCTGGGAGGAGCGGGGGCAGTGTCAGAGCTCTGCAGTGCATTTCAGCAGGCTCCCACCGGAGAGACACACATGGTCCTTGCACACCCCAAAGGGTGCAAACAGAAAGCATACAAAAGTGGGAAATCTGGAAAGACTCAAACAACCAAAAACAGAATGCTTTTTGCATCGTGGCATAGTGGCTGCATGAACGTTTCCACTGATTACCCCCTCTTCTGGGCAAGTGTCTCCTATTTTTGCTCATGAACTCATGCTCTAGGCTTTCACCTGAAACTACACTCAATGGTTAGCACCATGTTTATATTTACATCTCTGTGCCATAAACCCTAAAGGACTATAACATTATAAGAAATATTTGCCACACCATTGGCAGCAGTAACTGAGCGAAGAATTGCCAAGTGGGAAATCCAAATTTGCAAACTCAGTATTCTGGGCTGCATGCCAAGACTGTCTGGGCGCTGCGGAGGTGACACATTCAGTCTCCTCACAGGGATGCCAGTGTGCCAACTGCATCCCTGGCACAGCGTCTTCTCTTGACGAACTTATGGAGAAGAACTGCTACCAAGTCCAGAGGGAGATGCAAGCTGCTTTCTGAGCTTCCTTGGCAGCAACGCCATTTTCAAGTTGTGACTGTACTTCCTCCTATTTACAAGAACAGTTGTTTGTGATACAGTATGGTCTTGGGTAGGATTTTGAAAAGTGCAAAAATGACAGCAGGATGTTGGTTTCCAAGTATAAACTAGTAAAATCCAAAGTAATTTCATTTCCGTAAGAAAAAAAAAATACAGATACCCATTTACTGCAGCCCAGATATCAGATGTTGCTGCCAGTGTGGGAGAATCCAAATCCATTTGTTAGCTGCTAAGTGAAAGACGTGATCCTTAGAATAAGAAGATTGTAGGGCTGATCTCTAAAGCTTTCACTTTTCAAATCGTACTTCTTACCTATTGTCTCACAGCTAAACTTCTTTTCTGTCTGTCAGTAATCTTTCAAAGAAAAAAAAAATTGAAAAATCCTCCAATCTTCCACAGGGCTGCATGACCTATAACTTGCAAAATCCATTAGAAGACAGCCTTTTAGTAACCAAATTGTATCATTTACAACTGCATGGCAGCCAGAAAGAGCACCATAAATTACAATTCTGTCACTATAAGGGACAATGGAAAGGTGTGGACAGGCTATTGTTATAAAGAAGGAAACCTAGGAGAGTGATAGAATTTCATTTTAATAGTCTTTGCTAAATTTACTTCATATAATAACAAAATTGGTACTTACAGGTTAATTATTATTTTGGCTGTATATGAAAGACTTAGGAAGACTATAGAAGATTATTTATTTTTAAGGTGTAACAGAATAAAAATACAGAATTTGAACCTGTTGGGGTTTTTTTTTCTTCTTTATACATGAAATAAAAAAGCATGTAGAAATTTGATTAGCATTTTAGTTAAATTTTTTCATGTCATTTAGTAATTCAGAAATAGGGTTCTTCTTAATATTCATTTGAAAATTTATCTACTATTGAGGCTTGAGCAATGAATGGTGCCTGGGAAACTGGTGAGATAATGTCATCATGGGGAGAAGAGCAAAGACTGTCACTCAGATGCTGTGGTTTTATGTGGTTTCTCTTTCTCTCTAACGAGCAGTTAATTATTTGGAGAAAGGTTGTCTTGTTAAAAATTCTCAACATTCATTTTTTCCCTAAAGTCTAAAAACTTGCAGCCTGCGTCCCTGAGTACTTCCAATGGGTTTTGCAGGGAACCTGGGGCCGGTCTTAAGGATATTTCTAAAGGGAAAAAAAAAAAAAAAAAAGAGAGAGAAAACCACGAAGAAAAACAATTCTGAGGTCTTTTTACAACTCTGCTCCTAACTTTCAAATCCTGTTATACATATATCATAAAGAAATTATAGAAAGAACAGAAGTCTAATTTAAAAGAATGCAGGCTACTTAAAGTATCTGTAAAACTGTCTCAGAAATGAACATTTCTGCTTTGTAATTCCACCAATCTGAAATGGGACAGTGAAGCTAACTAGCTGAGCAATTGCTGCTAGAAAAATCATATACATAAGAGGAAATGCGGTTAACACAATATTTCACATATGTTAATGCTTACAGTTCCATCAGTGTCAGCTTTATTTTCTACTTGATATACACGAAAGCTGGCACACAATTTTAACTGATGAGGTAATGTCATTTTTAATTTAAGGAGCCTTAAGCTGTCCACTTTAACTAGTGATATCATCTTTGCAGTTGTCTCATGGGACTTCATGTAAACATAAGTAATGTGCCCTGGATGGTTTGGAGCAGAGTTGTTAAAAATGACATTGGTCATCACGAAGACATTTTTTTCCTTTGATCTCTTTAAAAATGTCAGACACACTTTATTGTCCTGTCAATTTTAGCTCTTCCTTGTATATTAATATGCTCAGAACATTTCAGTGAACATAACAGTAGAATAAAGGTCTAAACAAATTAATGGCAACATTTTAATGTCAGTCGTAGTAGGATAATGAAAAGTGAATGAGATTGTCTGGCTAACAGCAACTTGTTAAATAAAACGGCAGCGCGGCTGAGACACAAAGACACAGGGGCAGAGAAGAGCCTTTCGTCGCAGTCCAAAAGGGACGCAGAGCACAACCCAGGCTCCAAAAGTCACCCTTTTAGGAGAAGATTAAACTGATTCTGCAGATTGTGTCTGTTCCTCCTCCGTATCCGGGGTCGAGTGAAATCATCTGCTAATAAAACTTTAAAATGGACGTGTCTCTGCACCTGGAGCTTCTGCCTCTCCGTGACTTTTAGACTCATTTATATTCTCTCGGCTGGCTCAGTACCCCAAACTGCTGGGCTCTCCTCAGCCATCTGAAACCTAATCTGTCAGACCAGGCCCTACATTTTGGCACCTCTGGTGACAGGGTTGAGGAACACTAACATGATTGTTGCTCCCAGGCAAACTTTTGCTACCAATCATTATTGCATTATTATATACTTTTCCTTATAAAGACCTTAGGAATGAAGCAAGTAACCAGGGGAAGATTTAGCCCAGCCTGTTCAGTAATCACAACCTGTACAAGTATGAATATTATAACATGCATTTCTTGATTCAAATACCTAAGCAAAGATGATTTGTAATGAAACAAGTTTTATCTGAGAAAAACCAAGTGCTGTGACTGACGTGTGGATTTTGTGATTTGCTCCAAACTATTTGTTCAGCTAACAAGGACAATAACAGATTTTTCTACCACTGATCTGAAATATGGTGGAGTTTTGAACAAAATCTAATGTTTAGGGATTTATTTATTATTCCGTGGACATATGTTTGGAGGACAGCATATGGAAATCAAAGTATTGTTCATAAAGAGCTCCAGCCAAAAAGACATTTTTGAATTCATAACAGAACTTCACAGTTTGAAAAGAATGCTATGCATTATGTATTGATAACAACACTACACAGACAAAGGAACACAATTTAATAATACAGAATTGTGCTCATGAGATTTCCTTTTTTTTTGTTAATTGGTTACTTTAGCTGACATTGTCTGCAAGCATAATGGACACCATTCTTTCTAATAGTTCCATGTTGCCAGATGATGTCTACAGACATAATGTAGTCCATTTTAATTATTTCATTTTCCTTACATCTTTCAGCATAATGCATTTTCCAAGCAAGCTAGCATTTTTCTTGATTATCTATGTTGTGTTATGGTTTCTAAATTAATTAGATCTCCTTCTTTCCTGGAAGTTAAAAGTTTCTTCCTTCCATTTATCTACCAGGTATGATTATGTTGAAGTGATTGATGGAGATAATGCTGAAGGACGCTTATGGGGAAAGTACTGTGGAAAAATTGCTCCCCCTCCTTTAGTGTCTTCAGGACCATATCTTTTTATTAAATTTGTTTCCGACTATGAGACACATGGAGCAGGATTTTCTATCCGTTATGAAGTTTTCAAAAGAGGTGAGAAACAATTCGTTGTTATATAGCTCATAACCTGTGATTTTTGCTTGCTTCAAGAAGTTCACCATAATTCTGTGGAATGGGGGCAAGAAAATGCTTGAAAGAGAAATTTCTATTACCCTTGTCATTCCAAGATGCGGCATATATTCAATGGGTGTAAATCATTATGAATCCAATGGATCAGCTGCATCTGAGGATTGACTCCTCTGGGTGTAATGTGATAGTCTTCATCAGCTGTTTTTTTCCGCCATCTTAAAACCATTAGCTGTCTTCCTTTTTTCTTTTTTTTTTTTTTTTTGTGATAGTAATTACTGTATGATTTACAGTGTTACTGCCTTAACAGCACTGTAACCTTCTGAGTCCCTGACTTATTTTGGTTAGTGTTTTGCTCTGCATTCCCAAAAGACAGCTATGGACTCAGAAAGGACCAGAGTACACATGGGCAGCAGATGATGTTGCTGTTGCCTTCACAAGTCATGTTTGGGATGTAAAGGAGAGGAGAAGCTCACACTGTTCACAGGCACATCCTGCTGGATGCTTGTGCTGGGGAGCACAGATAGCTGTATGGGGCACAGAGAAAGCCCAGAGAAAGAAACAATCCTGGATTAACCAGGTCTATAGACAGTCCCTCTTTGGTAACTCTCTTTCTAAGTCAATAGCCAGAAGGGCAGTAAAGATCTGGGGTTTTTTGGCATACACCTTCCCTATAGCTGGATGGAGATAAATAATTCATATATTCCATGCCTGGAGAATACAGAACCAAAACTCACAATGTATACAAAGACAATAAGCTTAACTTTGTAGAAAAAGAAATACTCTCTTCAACATCAATGTTCAAGGTCATATTCAAAAAAGCAGCTCAAAATTCCAAATTTCTAATGCACACCACTCCCAGACAGTGCCCCATTTTCAGGACCAGTTCGAGTCCCTTTTATGCGCCTAAACCAGAGTCAGATTTTCAGCTGCATTCAGCACATGCGCTTGGTGGCTGCTGTACTGTTAATGAGGAGAAGCACAGTAGTGAAGTCTCTTTGCTATTGCATGCTATTGCTGCTCTGCACAGTGCTAACTGAGGCCACAGACCTGTTGTTCACCATCTTCCCTATCTGTAAATCCACTCTTGGCTCCCAGAAATTCTTTTGGTGACCTTCAGGGTCACATTTTTTGAAAGAACTCAGCATCCAAATGACACCAAGCTTTCCTGAAAAAATATCTCTATTTATTTTGGTGTCTTTAGGAGGCTAAACTCTTGAAACTGTGTCCTGAAGTTTCCCAGTGCTTATACATACAGTACCATGTTTCATAAAGAACAAGGCTGAAACACAAGAAGTGAAAGAATGACCTGTGAAACAATCTATTTTAGCAACTGAGTGTTTTCCAGAAAAAAGCTTTTATTTATTTCCTAATAGTGTAGTGGCAACTCAGAGCTCTGACAGAAATGTTGTGTTTATTTCCTTGTGTGGTCATTTACGTCTCTCAATGATACGCATTAACCATGTTAAGATGGCATTATGAATGTGATTTTACACACACAGAAGTCAGGAAACTCAAAATTATGGCTCCCAAAGCAACTTTAACTCTAGTTCATTCCACATAAACTGTATGTTAAAGCAGGAAAGTTATCACCAGGTACAGTGTTAGAAAATGCTGTGTGTACACAAAGGGTACAAGTTATAGTTGCTGTGGGAACACAGCCCTTTTTTAACTTTTGAGTTAATGCATATACACTGTTCCAAATTTACATTTTAATATATGTACCAAATAAACCTGACCAGTTCACCCTGTTATGCAGGTGAAGCTCAGTTGCTCACATCACACTAATATGTTTTGTTTTGGCATATTCACAATTTAGCTTATCATTTCCCAGGTATGACAAATATTAAAATGATCCCAAGCCCAAGGTTCTGTGGTGCTGAACTGAAAGCTGAGCTGCATTCCAGCACACAGTATATTTTTGCCCATTATTCCTGTGAGAGCATCCTTAGTTTTTGAAAAGAAAAACTGCATTACGCTACCTGTGTCTTAAGCTGAATTCTAAACCTGATGCTTAAAATGACACATACCATGGAAACTGTAAGGAGAGTCCAGCACACGTAATGGCTGGTAAATGAAGTATGAGCTTTGAGAGTAGGAGCTGCCTTTGCTTCTCATACAGCTCCTTAGCCAGAAAGACACTGAAGAAGCTGACTTCCAGATTAAAACATGAAACCCATATTGCCTAACATTTAGCCCACCTGAAATGTTCATTATTTTGGCTTCAGCAGCCAGCCTGTCTTAGGATGGATGAGTGGCCTGTTCACTAGAAGAGGATCTACACGGTTCACGTTCAACATTCTTAACTTTAGTTGGCTGGATTTATGGTGTAAATGGAAAGAAAAGACAGTGTCAGCCAAGAAGGCAAATGATTTTCTAGCTCAGTGACACCTACAGAGAGCAAATGAAATTATCCCCAATGTAATCTCTTTCTCTTTCTTTGCTCTCTCTGTTGCCTCCTCTCTCTTTCCTTCAGCTTGTATCTCTTCCCTTATTTTATACACATGCACACATGTGGTGTCTTCACCTCGGAAGCATCTATTCTGTCGGGTCTCTGCTAGAACCTTTTCTGCCAGTTTTCCATGAAGATAACCCCATGGAGTTCCTGGTAGCCTCAATGTTGATTTAATTCTTGGAGCTTCTTCACAGTGTCGGTAAAGGGTCAAAATCTGTGGAGGGCATTTTAGTGAGGCAGGTCTTCTGAAAACAGTTTTTGTTTCTTGCACCAGATTGACTGGAACATGTTTAAAATAAAGCAAGCTGGTATTGAGATACCATGTGTGAGTGTAAGGAGCCTGACGATCGTGCACTCACAGAGCCAGGACCTGACTGTATTTAATAAAGCAATAATGATCCTGGCTTACATTTTATATTGCATCTTTTATTGGATTCCAAGAGGAGTACAGAGCACTTGATGCTATGAATGGCATTGCAAAGCTATTTTATCCTGGAACAGCAGCTACTGGTGGGAGTGAGGAGCAACAACCAGAATATAAACCTCCCATACATGACAAGGAGACAAGGGAATGACAGGCAGAGAAGAGAAATATCCGGCTAATGTGTAAGGGGACGATTTAATTATAGGCAAAATGCAATTTCCCAAATTGGAATGGGTCAGATTACGTGAGCATTAATATCTACATCTTCCAAAATATTCCATGAAGTGTTCTGAATATTGATGTGATAGCTCAAGCATTTCTTATCAGTGTCTGTTGAAGGACAAAAATACCTGAACTGACTAAATTCATTCAGACCTCTCTCTTGCATGCTGAATTTAGCTGGGAGGTGGCCAAATCTGTGGGGAGTAATATGTTTGGCACATTCACAAGGAAAACGTTTTCTATGGTGAAATAAGAGTATTCATATATGCAACAAACCAGACTGTTTTCCTTCAATGATCTGTGCTAAGCATTGGAAATCCTCTAAGGCTCCTGAGTACCATCTCTAAGGATGCTGGGCATCCTCACCCAAATTGAAACCTCACACACACTCATCCTCCAGCACAGACCTGCCTGTTGCAACCAAACTGTGTTGCCTGTGTCCTTCCTCTGCTCCATGTCTGAAGACCTTCATCTGAGTCATCCTGCTCAAAGTTCCCAGGTCAGCTGCTATCCACCAATGCCCCAAATCCTGCAAATCACTTTCCATTAAATTTGGAGTGTCAAAAGTCAGAGAGGGGAACCTATGCTGACCTTGTGGGAGGATGTGTGGGCAGTGCCTGCAGCTGATTTCTGAGCACACCTGCAGATGTGGGATCCACAGAGAGGATTCCTGAGGGACCTAAATAAAGGAGAAATGCAATCTGTCAACAAGAAAAGGACTCCAGTTTTAGGCCGCTGTATTCACAAAGGCAAATCTAGTGATCTGGCCTTTTATACCGTTGCATCTTTACTGCCACTTCCCTGCTCCACAAAGAGCACTGTTTAGAGCATCCCATTATGCCATGGTGGGGACATCGGGGAAAGCTGGTGTGTCAACATTGACATTAGGTGCCTTCTAGCAACACTGCCTGTAATCACGCAGTTTATCATGCCTGGACTAACAGCAACATTTTAGTGGTGCACCTGTGTCAACACCACTCAGAATGAGTCACTCACCCTTGGTACATGTACGAATTACCTTTCACATTTAGTTTGTCAAGGAGGCATAGGTCACATCTGGCAGAGTTACTGAGTCAGTGCTCCAGGAATCTGAAACCAGTACTCCCTCTACTGAATTCACTCACCCACTTTTGTAAAAAATTCTATTTCACCAATAAAAGCCTGTCAGCCATAAGATTTAAAGATTTGAGCTTGAAGGGGATATAATTATTTCTCTAGGGCTCTGTCGAGATTTCTGCAGCTTACACTTTCATTGTTCCCACATGACTTTGTATTTGTCATAATTTTTTCTAGAGCTGGTACAAGTTTTCATATTGTTCCATACAAATTGAAAATTGGAGATCAGGCAGTATGTGAATTGCGCTTTAAAACCTGACTATCAATAATAGGAACAAGCTGGCTGAATGATTAATGCAGCGATTAAAATTAGGTGTTTCATTGAAAAGCCACCTTTGCTGCTGGAGAGACAATACGACCTAATTTGTTTTCCAGCTAACTACTTCACTTAGTAGCATAATGTTAATCCAGGTGATTTTTCTCTTTCTCTTACAGGACCTGAATGTTCCAGAAACTTTACTTCATCAAGTGGAGTGATAAAGTCCCCTGGATTCCCTGAAAAATATCCTAATAGCCTTGAATGCACTTATATTATCTTTGCACCAAAGATGTCAGAGATTATACTGGAATTTGAAAGCTTTGAGCTAGAACCTGATTCAAATACTCCAGGGGGAGCGTTCTGTCGCTATGACCGATTGGAAATCTGGGATGGATTCCCTGATGGTAAGAGAAAAATGCATAACCATTACTCCGTAGTGGGCTGCAGAAGGCATATTCTCATTTTTTTTAAATGTCATAGTAGAGAGGGCCTTGCTTGATTTATGTGAAATGAGTTGAATTAAAGAGAAATGGGGAAAATGCTCTGTAAATTCATTCAGTAAAGCATATCACAGTGTGAATTTTTTTTTTTATGAAATATGTTTAATTCTGAACAGTTGGCTTGGGGGAAACCTCTGTTTTTAGAGGGAACATGTGATGGACTTCCTACACTAAAATAAATTAAATATGAAGCTTTATAATGGATCCCCAAACTTTCATAGCTAACACATGAATATTGTCCAGAAATTTCCAACAACTTGCACAAACTGAACTTCAGGTACTAACACTCCAGCTTGTAGAGGAACCAGGTTACAGACCAGCTGTCAAAGCAGAGAATTTCTTTGCCAGAGAAAACGTGGTGTCCATACAATTGAAATCATAGTGACTAAATGATTACCCAGGTCAGTAAACAGTCATTGAGTTATTCATTCAGGTGGCTTTGGTGATTGGACACTTCAGGGTTCCTCCCTTATAGTACTCTCTCTTCCAGCAGTATAAGCAAATCCAAGGGTTTTATCTTAACTTGTTAATTTATAATCTGTGATTAGCTGTCACATGTGTCAGGGTGGGTATGCTGGGTACCCTTCTGGAACTTACTTCTTTGTCATTGCAGTAATTTTCTACTTAGTTGTTGACCACACTTGACCTTGTGCAAATTCACTAAGTGCATAGCTAGATATTAGCTAAGCCTATAAAGCCAGTGAGCCGTCATTTCAATCTCATATCTCTGTTTTACACTAAGACTGATGAACAAAATAGCTGCATGATTTATCTGTTTTTTTCATATACAGCAATGAGTCTGCAAGATCCAAGTTCCCTCTAGGTAGGGCAGCCGTATACCTGTTCTCCAAGAACCCCAGCTCAATAGGCTGCAGCTCCAGCCTAAAAGGGACAGTTCAAGCTGAATGCTTAACCTTTAGAGTGCTGAAAAGCCTATATGAATTGTGCAAACAGCTATGTAAAACTGATTGTTTGTGATGCCTTTTTCACTGTTTCTGTGTATGGCATAAGCTGATGAAGAGAAGCATCTTGAATATGTCTTTTTCTTCTTAATTTTGTAACTTGTAAAAAATTCAGCGACTGAAGATTTATGTTGTTTGTGCTGGCACTAATTACAGCTATTTCAGTTTTCCACTGGTATGATAACCCATATTAATAGCTTTTTTTTTTTGCTTTTGTGAACAGCAGTGGCAGTTTCCACAAACTGCTAATCCTACATTAATATTTCATTTAAATGAAAACATATAACTTAAGGAACATATTTTAATAACACATTTAAACTTGCCTGTTTTCCTAGATAAATCCCCAATACAATTTTAATTAAAGCTTTTATTGATGCTACAGTAAATAGGTATGTGCTTTCTAACGTATATTTGGTTTTCCTTTTTGTTTTATGCTTAATGGGTTTATCATGGCTCTTTTCAATCCACTCCAATAAATAGTGATGAAAGAACCATAACAGTAGCTGAAAGACTATTTAGTATTTAATGCCTCAGTTAGGAAAATACTGTTGTAACACTACAATAATGATGTCTGGAACATTTAATAATAGGTTTATTTGTATATAGGCCAAATCTGTCCAAGCTGAATTCCTGTAGAACTTGCATTTAAACTGACATGTGAAAAGATGATCCAATCAATCAATTTATGTGTAATATTGCCAAAAAGAAATGCATTATTGTTAGTGTCAGAGGGTTTCAAAGCAGTAATTTCCTGTTTCAAGAAAGTGACTGAGCCATACTGAAGAGCAATTAACAATAGGCATTATCAGCCTTCCAGTTCCCTCACAAACTGTCTAAACCCAAAATGATCCTGACACCCAATAAGAGTGCTTACATGTTTGTAGATATTCAACTGAATTCGTAGACCAGAAAGAAATGTTTCCTTAGATACAAACTGTTGGAGATTGTTGC
>NW_009614503.1:102988-104790 GCF_000690535.1 Cariama cristata | reverse complement strand
GGGTAGCACAATCCTTAGCCAGTGGTTAGTCTCTGTTGTGTAACTTAACTAACACTACAAAGGCAGAGAGAATGTGATTGCTTCTCTATAAATGCATCACAGGATGATTCCCTAGGAGGCAGAAGGACTATTTCAACCAAAGAGCAAAGCTGACACAGGAAACGACTGGTATGACCTGGCCATAAACTGAAGATATAAATTTAAAGTTTCTAGATATCAAAAAGAGAGTATCCAGATAATCGGGGTCGGGGAGAAAGGAAGGCAAAATAAATCTAATTTGCATCCACATGGAAGTAGTAAGTTTCTGAAAAATCTTAGACAGCATGGCTGCCTTTGATGAAGGGAGTCTCACCCAGACTAAGTTTTTCAGCCATTTGTTCATTTCCCTTTAGTCCATGAAAAAATATTCTGAAGCTACATCTACACTATTAACGAAAACAAGGCCAAGGCATGGTTGTGTGTACTTCTTAATTGCTGGCATACTCCCTTGCATAATTTTAGCACCCGTCAGTTTGCATTTTCCCAAGCAATTCCTAAGCACAGTTTGGAGAACAGCGAAAGCCGGGGGTCATTCCCAACAGGCACGTTGGACACAGCCATCCTGCTTCAGAGGGAAGAGCCCTGTGGGAGCGAGCTGTGTCAAACTGTTTGTCTGGTCCCAGGAACAGTCCTTGGCCACTGGCTGCAGGTCCGGAGGGTAGTCCCTGGCCTGCTCTATTTAGTGATATAGACACAGTCATAAAAAAGAAAGCTATTTTGTTTTGTTACACTGCATTGCTGTTTACATGCCCAGTTATATTAGAATTTAAAGCTGCCATTGCACTGCGCTGATATAAACATGAAGTAGAAGGATTTTTTAAATGTTTGGGAAAAATGTATATCCTTCAGTCCAAATCCCCTGCTCCACAACAACACAGCTGTAGTTTGCTGGGATGGTGGCAGTATTTTAACAGGACACAAAGAATAGTTTGATGGAAAATAGTTGTGGCCGCAACCAGGACAGAATTAGATGGACAGCCCCCTGAACATGCTGCTTTCACCCAACTCTGGAAAACAGGCATCAGTGTTTCAGCCAGGCACTGTCAGTCCCTCCATTCTCAGCAGAGAACAGGACCCCACTCTGATCTATCTAAGACATCTACTTTAGGGCACAGTTAATAGAACTCTGGAGGTTCTTTTTTCATTGACTGTACTGGGAGCTATGGATCACTAACTCAGATGTAAACTTTAGATACCTCAGTTAGAGCAGATGAAACTCAACATAAGTAGAAAATGTTTTCACTGTAGAATTTGATCAGCTACAGTCACTAGAGATCGGCAGGAGATTAGTTTGCTCGTTTCCACAGTTGTGATTTGTTTTTCCTTCCTCCCCCAAAAAAACAAACAAAAAAAACACCTGAGAGAAATGTTTTCTTAAACAAACTTTCACAATGATGTTTAAAAGGATATGTCAAAATCAGTATGCTTCCATTTATATTTAGCTTCTACATAATTGCTGTTTTTCTGATAGAAAACAATTTTCTGTTAGACAATTTGCCAGCAACTATAACAGTCATTCACAAAGACTTTAATCCTGAAATGCTCTGTCACAATCATGGAGTCCTCAGCCTACCTCGTTATCCTTTTAGTGGATTGAATCTGGTAAATGCTGAGTACTTGCGTCTGATTCTGCAAAACGTGTTTATCTTTGAAGCATGTGAGCAGCTAGATTGACTTCAAAAGGAATTCACTGAGGACACTTATGGGTCTGAAGTTAAACACTGGTGTAACTGTTTTGCTGTTTCAGGAGGGGAATGGTAGGT
>NW_009614503.1:99594-102957 GCF_000690535.1 Cariama cristata | reverse complement strand
GCCGCAAACCTGGCATTTTGTTTCTGCATAACTGCATGCCAAGGGCACCCTTTGGTCTCTTCTTTAAAACAAAGCAATAAGTGAAACAAACCCTGTGGGAGAATATTCAGGAACTACAGGTGCATGTTGCAAATATTGGGCAGAAAAGGGACCGTGATTTCAAGGAGATCAGAGGTTGAGTTAGACCAGGAGAGTTAGTTAGTAGATCACAGAATAGAAATATGTGATTTTGCATGAATAAACTAGACACCAAAAATATATTTGCCCGAATATACCTCAGCCAACCTCAGCTGAGAACAGTCCATTGATGACTTTGACAAAAAATAGCCCACTCAAAATGAGGACTAGTTTAAGTGATGAATTGCATGTATTTGTCATGCAGCTCTCTTTGAAGCTCTGTAGACTGTCTGCTAGGGGCTCAAAAGTAATTTAAAGAAGTTTACATATGGTTTGAGAACCACAGGTTAAGCATTGCTGCTTCAGTCAGTACCACAAGAGTTTCCACCGAATTACAGAGCAAAACAGAACGCTTTACTTCAGTCATTAACATCAGTGCAAATGAAGGTTACTATTAATCTAAGTGTCTTTCTCCTCTGTTGTTTTTGCTTCCTACACTCTTGTGAGAAGCTGTTAAGATATAAGAGTATACAGAAGCTCCATGTAGGTGACTACTAGACTGTGAGGATGGGATTAGTTTTTCAGTTCTTTTCTCTTTAACATCCTAAATTGTGTGCAAACGTTTTGTCAATAACAATCATACTGCTGTGAAAACACTGTCCTTCCCACACCAGCATACTTTTAAAGATCAGCTTTAAAATTCAGTAAAATGGCTAGTTAACATAACATTTCTTGTAATATTTTAGAAGTCTGATATACCATTTTTCCTTGCTTGTGTTTTGTTGAGTTTTTTTTGACTGAATTCCAAAAGCTAAGATTTCAACTGATGAGCAAATGTGTAAATTGGTAAGTCTCAAAATTTCCTGATATGGATACTCTTTGTCCAGAAGTAAAAAGGTACGAAGAGTAGAAAAGAAAAGAAGAATTAGTAAGGATAAGGTCTCTGTTTAGTCACCAGCCACATTCTATGTGTTCCGCACTCAGATCTGTAAACCTTCAAACATACATATTAAGAATAATCAAGTTTTTATTCAAGTTCTAGAATTAGACTCTACATTTAGGGAAAAGCTTGTAAAACAGGTTTTTTAGTTGCCTCTCCATCTTTTAACCTGAAAGTTACTCAGTTTTCCACTATATCTTACTATACCAGTGGAAAGATGAGCCAGCATCCCAGAAATAGCTACAGCAAAGGCAGTCAAAAGAAGTAGCTGGCTCACCAAAATGCTTTTGTTCTGTGGGAAATGTAGAAGTGTCCTTAAGTGAGGACATTTCCAAGTGACTCATATTTGGAGTAGGCCTTCCTGGAGGATGCTGACAAAGCGACATGATGGTCTACAGGTAGAGGCTGCAAAGACCTTTCTAAGCTTAATGACTTTTCAGCATCTGCTACCCTGAAATTCCCATTTGGAACTCTATATGGCCCATTATGAAAGCCCATCTCAGTTCATAAGGAAGGGTCAGGAAGATGGCAAAAAAAAGCAGTGGCGTAGTCTACCTAAGCAGACAGCGGTATCACTTCTTGAATGATTGCTCAGATAGTGTTCCCCACATAGCATTTATTTGATGTGGTCACCTGAAACATTTGATAACTTATTGTCGTTCAAGTTTTCAAGGCTTGAATGGAAAAAAGGAGAACTTTATGTTAGCTATTTATGTGAGAAGAATCTCAGTTTCATCCAGTTCTGCTCAGATCAATACTGTACTAGCTCAGTAGGCCAAGGTTTACATGTTGTGCAAAAAATTCAGTACCTCTTTGTGTCATATTCTGCAAGTTATTGGCTCTTACATCTACATAGCTAGCAAAGGGAATAGTACTGTGACAGCAGGGCCAATCTGTAGGGACCGAAATGCAGAATCACGAAATACATCTTTAAAATTATAAGCCAGTGAGTCATGGGGAATCTTAAAGCCCGTCTACTTTAAACAAAGTTCTCTTCTGTTTGTCCTTTCAAAGAGGCTTCCCTACAGGAAATGGGAGGAGGGAGGCTCAGAGCGCCATAACATGGTGGCCTTATCTTCCTTATTTTCTTGCAGTTCAGAGCAACATCAGCAGCTATAATGTTGAAAGCCATCACAGGAAAGAGCAGGATCAGAGCTGTTTGCACATAGAAAATGCAAAAGAAAAAAAAAAAAACAAACCACACATAACCTTGCAGCAATTGGAGCGGGGGCATTTTGTGTTTTTAAAAAGCCACTAATGGTAACAGTCTAAAACAACTTTCTCACTCCAAATAATAAAACTGTAAAGCTTTAATGATTTCTGGGACAAGGAAGAATTCAACTTACATCCTCTATAGGGTGTTTCATTCTATCAATACTGCATTGAACAACCGTGGTGGAAAAGGGCTGAACTGGCAGGTATTTTAAATGCCATGGGATTGCCAAGGCAACTAAAGACTAACTATGGCCAGAATATGGATAGAAAAACACATGCTGGTAGCAAGAGCTATGACATGGGAGCTCCTTCTTTCTGGCAACTCTAGGGCCTTACAGAAATGTGTAGCTTACATAATAAAGTTATTCCAAGCTGGAACTGTTTTACTTGTCGGAAAATGACAGTAAACTACTACAAAATTATGTTAGCTGAGGATTTTCTTTGAACTGTGAATAATTAAGATATATAAACATTTTATATTTTAAACTGAAAGTGAAATGAACTTCCTAGAGAAATGACAAGGTGTTCATTTAAGCCTGGAAAGCCAGTGGTGTAAGCATTAGAATGATGTTTCATGATTATTTTCATGACTGACTCCATGCATGGGTTTTAGCATTAGCTTTTCTTATTGTTTGTAAGCACAGATGTACCGCTATTCAACAGCCATGGGGATAAAGAGTCATTGGTCGTAGCCTCAATATGAGTGTAAAAATGTTTTTCTGAATTCATTATAAAATTAACAGATTATCTGCTGTATTGAGTGTAAAGCGTTGAAGGTGCTGTTTGAACTCCTGTTCTCAGAGTATCTTGTAAGCTGGGTGGGCAAATCAGGCCATTCAGATGTCCTTGTCATAAACAGGTGCTTCAGCCACACTTTGGAAAATACTTTTGGTGTTTTGTACATGCAGTTTTGTACATCATTGCCCTCTCTCCTCACTTTAAAGGACACTTTTTGAAATCCTGGCTCTTTATATTTTCAGACGTTTATGGAATGCGATCTGGAACATTTTAGAAGTAAGATTACTAGGGTAGGATAAGCTAAGTTATTGATGAGATTGTGATTTTGAGCTGCTGTAGAGATTCACTATTTC
>NW_009614503.1:53815-99563 GCF_000690535.1 Cariama cristata | reverse complement strand
GGTCTGTCTTTAGAAGGCTACTGTAGTGGCATCTATTGTTGTAGTAGAACTGGTAGTTTACTATTATATCCTGTCTCTTTGCAGTTGGTCCACACATAGGGCGTTATTGTGGGCAGAACAATCCAGGACGTGTCCGGTCTTCAACAGGGATTCTTTCAATGGTATTTTACACCGACAGTGCAATAGCAAAAGAGGGATTCTCAGCAAACTACAGCGTGTCGCAGAGCAGTGTATCAGAAGGTCAGTATTTATCTATCCCGCAGGGCTTCTTGGAAAATATTCTCTGTTATGTCTTCTTGCACACCAGGTGTTGCATGAAACTTTAAAGAACCTTTGATTAAATAAGATGGTGGGGAAGGGTTGGCTCTGTTTTTCTTTTTTCTTTTTTTTTTTTTTTTAAAAGAACAGCTGCCCTTTGAAAAGCAGTGCAAGAAGCAGAATTCTCCTTACAGTTTTATTCCGCAGTATTGCCAGGAAGTTGGGATAATTATTTTGAAAAACTGTACTGACCAACAAAACACAGGAATGCAGAGCAATTGAACACTTGCATTAAAACAATGAAACATGAACAATGAATGCACTATCCAGAGCCTTCTTTTATTACATGGAACAAGCTTTGATGATCGATTTCTTGAATAAAAAGAACCCATTTAATATATGTGCTCTTGTTAAACCATTTCATAAGCTATCTAAGCTTTGTTCTCTGTCTCGTATTTTTTTCCCAGTTGCCTCATTTTCATGCTTACCCTTTGGACAGAGAATGAAAGTGAGGGAGACGCAGGAAAATAATGGGCTGTGTTACACCATGGCCTCGCAGATTTCCTTGCTTTGCTCGATGATAAAACACACACTTTAAATCAAACTCTCTCTCCTTTCTGTGACTTACTGAGTTTTGAGCAGATTCACCCAGATTTGATGTACTTGTTTAGTCAAAGAAGGAACAAAAGAAAAATGAGCAAACTGAAATTATCCCTGTTAATCCCCACATCTCCTCTGCCCCTTGCCTCTTTAATAGCTTTCTTGTATGTGCATAGCCAGGAAGAGGGAACGGGACGTACCCAGCCTCTGTGGATGGGAAATATCCTCCTCCATCTCTCTCAGATTGTACCTCCAGCTAGTTTGGCTTCTCCTTATGTAGGTGCTGGTCCTACCTCTTCATTAGCTAGCACAGGCAACTTGGGTCCCCATGTCCATCTCCTTTACAGTCATCCTCCCTGGGCTATAGAGGCATCATCACACTGGAGCCAGAACTAATAATATCTGCTTTGCTGAGATGAATTCAGCTCTTAAACACAGGACAACAGAACAAGAGAAGGTAGCGTGTGTGAAAACCCTTTTGGATAATAAGAGGAATCATTTTCTATGATGCAGGCTTAGGCAGAGGAGTGATTCGCCTTGCTTAATTTCAGCCACCCTTACTCTCTGTGTTGTCAATACAGAAAGGATCACCTCCAGAGGACAACTCAGCCTACTTATCTCAGATGGGTGAGATGTACCCGGGAGGTACTTGTCCCTCTCAGTAGACTACAGGGAAAGCCCTCATGTCTAGACACTTTTTAGACATTTTAATATGAGTCCCACCTATCATGTCTTGCGTTCTTTGTAGTGGCTTATGACTCTCCTTTTGATTCCAAGCAGAAGTTAAATTACTTTGAGTCTTACCCTAACATAGTTCAGCTTCAATACTTCACCCAAGGCCCCTAATATGTTGAAGCAGCACAGAAATGGGAGAAAGGGTGGTATGCCACGGGAAATACAGTTTGGCAACAAGTCTGATAATTCAATTATGGGGCACTCTAACTACAACTCCTATAAGGTACCCTGATAGCATTTCTGAATAGAAGTTTTTGGATCTCAGATAAAAGATTTAAACTTTTTCTTCAGAATATTTTAATTTTCATTGAAAAATCAGAACGTTGCTTATGAAAAGCTCATTTTTCCAACTCAGATTTTGAAACATTCAGTTCAGCACCCACCCCTTTGTTAGAGATACGTCAGCTCTAGAGAAGATGTGATAAAAAGGAGTGTGTACTCAAATGTCAGGGCCTCTGCTTCACACACTAGTATTTTACCTTGAACTGCTAATGAAGGAATGAATCATATTTATATACTATGAAGTCCCTAAACAGAAGCATAGGCACATATTATTTTCTCCTGCCCTTGCAATGGGGCTGGTAAACTTTTGACAGGGGGGTGCATGAGCAGCTGGGTGTGAGGATTCATCTAAAGCCACCGGCATCTCTTGCTTCAGTGGGGGTTCGAGCCTTTATTTTTGAAGAGTGAGAGAAGAATTTAGCCTCTATGCCCTATCAGCCTTTGAACTCAATATAGTGACTAGGGTGTCAATTGATTCTAAATTATCCAGGTAATTTTTGTGTCAACAAAAAGAGATTGGATGGAGACGATCAACTCTTTTAAAATACAGCACGTTACAGAAGAGGTGGCAATTCCCTTAGGTCAATAACCTTCTAGTCTGGATTCAAATTTGGTTGATCTGTTTCTTTCCAGTGTCCAAGATCCAAAGAGAATGGCTGGAATTTTAATAATATTTTTTAAACATTTTATACTTTTTCTACTGGAGTAAATAGTTTTAAAATAAAATTATTTTATACAGTCATCTGGTTTGTCTTTTCTGACTTGTGCATAATTATGACTTGAACATACATTGGTTTATATTATGAATCCACAGAAGTGCCTGTGCTACCCTAGAAAAGAGAATTCTATTGTCCTATATTGAAATGGCTACAATGCTGGGCTAAAAATATTTGTATAGCATTATTACTGCAGGAATTGCCATGGCAACTCAAATGACAGTATTAAGAATGACACCATAAGCCCAATACTGCATCACTTAAAGTTGCTAAAGAATTCAAAATCACATAAAAATAAATTCTTTAGATATTCATATTCAAAGCAGGAAAACGTTCTCATTATTCAAAGTCTAAACCAAAAACCTGACCATAATAATGATGGTAATTTACTTTTCTTCAGATTTCCAGTGCATGGAACCACTAGGTATGGAGTCAGGAGAAATTCACTCTGATCAAATCACTGTCTCCTCCCAGTACAGCGCTATCTGGTCTTCAGAAAGGTCCCGGCTAAATTACCCTGAGAATGGATGGACTCCAGGGGAAGATTCTGTCAGAGAATGGATACAGGTAAAAAGATAATGCTTTAAAGATATTATTAATAATACTCTGTGGAGTTTATTGAATGTGGAGAATGCAAAAGAAAGAAAAAAAAACCACAGTAAAGTACTTCTACATAATCTAAGAATCACTGCAAGTGAATACCTCACGTTCCCTATTAGACACACAAAAAAACCCTGACTCCCAAAGGCATAAAAAAAGAAAAGGTCAGGAAGATTAATTCTTCTACTTCCCATGTCTATTGTTTTTTCAGTCTTCTGGGCACAAATAACAGAGATTTTAGTTTAGTGGAAAAGTCAATATTAGTTTAACATGCACTTAAAGTGGAATGTCCCAGTAAACTGAGCATGTGCTATGTCTCTAGCTGATTACAGTTAGGCATTAATACGGCATGGTGTTTTCATGCACTTAGAGTTCACCTCAGAAGACCTATGTCCCTTCTAGAATATGTTACACATTAAATGAGTTCAGTGGTCTCTGTCTAGTGGCTATTCTTCTACAACCTTAAATACAACATTCATTAGCAAGATTGGCTGTCTCGGCTTTGCTCTGTTAATACAGGAGAAATTGTGCAAACATCTGTGGCCCTGAAGAGACTCCTTGAATTCAGTCAGTCTACTTGGGCTTGTTTGCTATTTGTTATCAGGTCCATAGCTTAATGGTGCATGATTCCTGAACAGGTTAAAATTATTCATTTGAATTACTGTATACAAATAATCTATACTAACGGGCAAGTATTGATATAATTAGGTGAATAAAACACTGATTTATCTTAATTGTAGGTTGACTTGCACTTCTTAGTTGTAACCTAGATTCTATTTCTGTTGGCAAAAGCTAAGAGAAAGGCTTGAGCACATTAGATCAATATTACTAATATTAAAAACTTGTTCATATATTTGAAACATTCCTCCTGCTTCTGTTGTTTTCTGTAGGAAATTGCTGACTGACATATAAAAACAATGCCTCATTAGCCATCCATACAAGTGTTCACATTGGTGTTTCCTGTGAGGTTTGCTGTCTGCAATAAAGCTTAAAAACATGTTGAGCAAGTAGTTAGTAAAGGGAAGAAAGAGGGGGAAATCTTTCCTTTCTGATCCTTGGCACACAATGGGGCTCTCAGGTGTCCTGCTTAGGGGCCCCTACACATCCTGAGCTCATGGCAACTTGGTAATCGTGTATGATGGACCTAATCAGACTTCAGAGTGGCAAAAAAAAATCTGTTGATCCTTACTTAGGAATAAATGTTAAAATCTCCCCAGCCTTATATAAGCAAGGCTTGTTATTAATCATTGCCACTTGCAATCCATGGAATGCACATGGAAAAAGGGTGGAATGCATCAGAATCAAGTTCCATGTGTTTCATCTGGTCGGAGGGCCACCACTTTTTCTTTATTTCCTTCTTTTCTGCTGTCACTTACACATTTATGACTGGATAATCAAAACAAGAGAGCTAGTCAAATCTCATTCATGTGTTCTGTGTGCTTATTAACTTTATTAAGTTATGACTATGTACATATATATATAGTTTAATCCTTTGACTTAGAACTAGATCTTTCTGAGAGAAAGTTTCAAAGGACTTTTTTTAACCATTAACTTTTTTAGATAACAAACACATAACAGAATCCAAGCTACTCTGGGGTTTATGCTTAAAACAGCTCAGGGTACCTCAGGCCTCCTGCCCGTGAATTTCTCAGCCTCCTTTGCCTTCTGCCATAAAGCCGGGTGCTCAGGGGCTGAAACAACCACTGAGCGTAATTTTTAGCAGCTTTACACTGCCTCCAGCTACCACATCAGCCAAGAAGTTGGTGGTTATTTGTATGCCATACTGCTCATGCCACAGCTCTCACCTATTTCACCCAGCCCCTGGTTTGGTAAAGGCAGCATGAACCATTTCTCTGAGCAGTGTAGGGCATCTCCTCCACCGCCCAGGGCCCATGTGGAGGGACCAGCACGCACAAGGCAGACTTCATGATGGAGCAACTAGGCTGTAGCATCCTTTACTGCAGAGCTGGGTCTTGTTTCCAAGATCAAGGCTACAAAGTCTTGCTTGAAGATTCATTACATTGAATAGGCGTGCTTAACGTGTTGAAGAAGAACTGTTAATTGTTTCTACCACTCAACCTATGTAGCAGAAGCAACCAAGCTAGTTTGGAGATTGAGTCTGGCATCCCCTGGCTTTTCAAAAGGTGCAGTGGTTCAACTCGCCTTTGGTTCCGTTTGTGTCAGGAGGATATTAATTCTTATTTATTATGATTTAATTCAATACTAACATTGCTAATTCACGCTTCCAAATGTGTTCTAAATGCTTTCCTCTTAAACTTCATTGACAATCTTGAGACAGGCGCTAAGTGCTTCAGACCATCAGGCACCTCAATAACAGGGTCCTTGCACATGTGAATCACCATCTTCTACAAAGGCTTGATACCATTGGCAGTTACCACACATTGTGAGTTTGTATCTGGATAAAATATTGAAATCCCATGTTTCCTCCGTACAAATATCCCCGGGAACAGATGTTCATCTCCATAAGAGCTTACAGACAAACAACCAAGGATAAGCAACTAATAAAATACTCTGAAATTACCTGTTGAAAAAAAACCATAATATTTTATAAAAGGAGGAAGACACTTGTATATGAAGGACTGAGGTTACTTTGTTCTGTTTTGTTCTGTATGCTATTGTAAACTAGTCATTTATGTGAAGTATTTGCTTTTGTGCAGTATAGCATAAATGGATTTTTGTTGCACAGTGCAAGAACTCTAGAATATATTAAACAGCAAAAAAATAGTCTGAAGGATATAGCAATGCTGAACTTAGAACTTTTAAAGTGAAAATTTCTGCCTATATGCCCTTGTCTGAGAGACAAAGATTTTGTATATGTCAGTATTCATTAATCTTTTCACAATTGCAGGTTTCCATACCTGCACACACACTGCAGCTGGTTAAGTAGTGATGTCTACCTTCGAACTGCTAATATGCATACGTAACTACAGCATATATATGAGAGATGTACAATCATACATGGGCAAAGCAGCTTGAAAATTCAGCTCCAAATACTAATTTCCTTAGTGTATCATTTTTTTCTATAGGGGAAATATTATAGTTCTCGTTTCCCTTCCTTTAACCCCTCCCTTCAAGGTTAATGTTTTTGCTAAGACAAAAGAAACAGAAAACCTCAGTTAAGTATCAGCAAAGGGAGATTGGTATCTATAGAGGACGTCTAGAGGGCATGTGATATGATTGTCTCCTTTGAGGTGTTGACGTCTTTCGGACCATTTTGCTGAAAAGAATTAGGAAAATAGCGTTGGCATGTTGTTAGTAATGGATTTGCATGAATTCCACCTGTGGACGTGGAACCCATTCTTTGGTGGAAAAACTAGATTGCTCCTTTGTGGCTGACAAGGAACTAACTCCTGAGTTCATCTGAATGCCGCCTGCTTACTGGGCTCTGCTAAATGAAAGCTCTCTGTCCATTCTTTTCCTTATTTATTTTGAAATAAATGTCAAAGCTTAGATTCAAATATCAATAGCACAATCACACCGTAAGTCTGCACAGTACTTTCTCAATTTTATTTTTACCCTCAAACACACTTTTTAAAATTGCTTGACTAACTTGAGATTTGAAGTGACTCCATAATCAGAAACAGAGTGACTCCAGATTGAGTTTCTTCTTTAAAAACACATTAATAAAGTTTGTGGATTTTCTAATATGAATGGAATAAAGATATGCATGAGGCAAGGGCTGCCAAAAATAAGCATGAAGTTAGTTGTCATATGGGACGTTATTAGCTCCTCAACCTTAAGCTCAGCCTACTTGTTTATTACACTTAGGTTTCACACACTCAACTGCCCTTCGGTGTGAAACAGCATAATTTAAAATAAAAAATAAAAGCAGCCCTTTAATTTAATCAAGAGCAGGGAACTGCCATTGCAACGTAAGTCATTGTCCTAATGTATCCTTTCACAGGAAAAATAGTATAGTGTTTCCATTTCTGTAATCTGAACAACAAACATGTTAATAGGTATCAATTACCAGCCAGTTTCAGTACTCAGAACCACTAAGAAGGCCAGTGCGAGGGCTTCACATCTGGTTTTAGTGAAACTGTTCCTGTCTGTGGTATTTAAAATTTAAAGAACTCCTGTTATTGTGCAATTGGGAATCCTAGGGGAGTACAATGTTAATGAAATCCATAGCGTGCAGGGATTTTATGATTACATTTTCAAGGCATTCCTTCAAAAGGGACGTCTGATTTCTGCCATGGCAGCAGTAATTCTGTTTTTACAAAGAAGATTTAATGTTTGCATTTAAGAACAGCCGTTATGTTTACACTCATCTGAAAAAGTAACATGTGAAATCTTTATATTTAGGGAACTTTTTGCATCTTTATTTTTGAAGCCTTTGAGCAGGAGCCATGGGCTGCTGTGCATGGCAAGCCCTTGCACCTCAGGGATGGGTCATGGCCAGCAGCCCCCCAGCACAGCACAAGAGTGGGGGAAGCTCCAGGATAGGTGCCATCAGCTAAAGGCACTTGAGACCCACGTGTGTGTGGTTTTGAAGGGAGACGGATTGCCTGTTACCAGGGTCACTGAGAACCTGTGCTATCATCAATCCTCATAATGGTGTGGGTTTTCAAACCCACAAGGAGCAACACCTTCTGGGTACTTTTACTGCAGAATGTTTTCTATCAAAATGTTTCTTCTAATGCATATAACACAAATCTTTATACTCCCACCAAGCTAGATGTTAGTTTCTGGGTGGCACAATTTTTCTCTCATCCTGTAACACTGAGCGAGACCTCCAGCTTGCCCAGAAAGCAAAGTGTGTTTGTTAATAACACAAGATCTTCAGTTCATATTATGGCTGGGGTTGGACAAAACCATAAATCCAGCTTTAAGATTCTTAGTATCAGATTGAAACTTTGCAGCCATAAAACAAAAAGCAGTACACTGGTATAAACACACTCTGCCAGTTCAAATTTGTTCAAAAGAGGTTAACAGGGGGTTAACATAAATAGACATTATATTCTGGATTGGGTATTATCTGTCATTCTGCAGCTGACATAAGGCCATATGCTAAGATGAACTCCTTGTGTGTTCTGGCTAATATGACATAAATGGCTAATCCAGCCCAAATTTGTACTGCTGGGTTTCTCAGCAGTGCACAGAGCTGGTATCACATGTAAACAGCCAGAGCCTGAGGTTGGCACAGGGAGGAGGTTTGGCCGGCTCCCTCTGGCCTCTGCCTGCCTGTCTCCACCTCGTCCCGCACCCATCACTTTGGCACCTACGCCTCTTGCAGAGTAGACCTCTAGAGCAGTCAGCCCTAGGAATACCAGCTGATCTAGTGCAAAATTCTCCGTCTGCATCTTGCAGCATTTAGGGATCTGGAGAAAGGCCAAAGAGGTAAGAATAGGCCTCCTCAAAAAGCAGCCTGGGAGATCCCCCTCGCCTCCACTGATTGAAACATCAGTTGTTTATTTAGCACTAACTCTCCTGTGCAAGGAAAATACACTTCAATTGATTTAAAACACTTCTATGTATACACTACTTCAGCAGAATGAGAGGGACCTCTGAGGTGGAATTTTCCTTCCACATTTGTCTTCATTCCTTTACATTTGCAGTAACCTACGTTCTTCATTATTTACTCCTTTGTAAGCAGAACCCAGGAGCATGCATTGCTGATGTGAACTGGTATATGGATTAGTACAGATTTATTTCCGTAGCACTTCTGAAAATAATTGCAGTTCATCATATGGTGTCTTGACCTTTCATCTGTGTCATCGTTTATTTCCTTATCAGGTATTCACTTAAAAATATAGTCAGTATTTATATATGCTGCTGCACAGCACATTTGTTTCATTAACAGGTTTATTCTTACATCAGGCAGCTATTTAGGTTGACTTTACCGAGCAAGCTTATCTAAATATTTCACGTGAAAGCTCAAGGAAGTACAAGTCAACAATGCCCATTATTTCTATTCTTATTATTTCTGTTTCTTTTGGAATTTGATATTGCAGTGAAGTGCATCATATTACTGCATAGAATAACATGAAACCTGGGAAACCTCAGCCTCCCAGTTCTCCTAGCCTTTGAAGGACTGCCTGAGAGCTGAAGTTCAGAGGCTTTGTGGCGGGGCTTGTCCATCGTTAGGAAGCACACTGACATGAAAGCAGAAAAACCGTCAGTCCTTTGTCTTCTCTACCACATTAGAATACAAGTCATGTATTTGGTTCATGTCATTTTACAGTTCATAACTGCACTCCAGAAATTACAAAAAGCAGTTATCTTTGTGTGGAAAAGCGGTACCGTTATCTTACGGTCTTAACATACTTCTCACATGGGCAAAGAATGACAAAAGAATATTCCTTTCTGGAAATCACAGCCAGTACAGACATAGTGCAGAACTGAGGTTAATTGACCCAGCAGGATACATTTATACCTTTATTTACTGTGACATGGGAATAAACGGTAGAGTTTCACAAAGGCAAGTACTGAAATTAGACAAGAGGGAGAGGGAGAAATAAAAGGGCTCTAGAAAGCATGAAGGTTTTTTTGATTATTCAGAGTGCTTTAAGAGCTATTTTAGTACCAGAAAGTTCCCAGCCATAGATTTATCACTCTGGGGAGGCTGAAGGGATGCTCAGAGAACGGTACTAAACTGTTGGCTGGCTTATTGCTCCAGAAGTGCAGGTGCAAAATGCAGTTTAGAAGAAAATCTTCTCTACCTCCCTCTGATATGTTTCAGCATCAGCCCTAATACAGAGGGGACTCCTGCATGGCTTCAAGCAATCCTGCGTGCAACATATGGAGGAGCAGCAGAAGCAGAGCCCCTCTGAGCCTCCACTACCAGCCTAATCATTATAATAGTTTCAGTTCTTTCAGGGGATCCATTATGCGGAGATCTGAGTAGTTTGTATATAACTCTGTAATTACCTATGCATCCACTTCCCAGTCCAGGCCTACATCCCCTCAACGGCTGCAAGACAGATGGCCCTTTAGAGCTGAGATAGCGAATTAAAAATGTGTCCAGCAAAAGCACTGATTCAGCAAATGCGAAAATAAATTTGTAAATTTATCTCACTTTCACTAGTTGGTTCCAGGAGGGAAAGAAATTAAAACCTTTAAATATAGTTTTAAGCTAAACACCACAAGTTCTTTTTTCTACATCACAACATGTTTTTCTTCTGCTTTCTTTCACAGAAATTAAAGCCACTTAAAAAGCTCTGTACAAAACGCTGCTTCTCTTTTTTTTCCATTCAGCAGGTTCACATGTTTGACTTGACTCAAAAAATTTGTTATAGTTTGCTGGTTTTTCTGCTGTCAAACCAAAAAATCAGTTGTTTGTGCCATTCTGCTTGGTAGGGGAGCTCTCTCCCAGATGGCTTGCAGACCTCGTGGGGGCTGAGGCAGCCTTGCCCACCCAGCTACCAGGCACTGCAACACGTCTGCTCCACCGCAGCCAGGACTTTCTGCAGATGTGAAGGAAGGTATCTCAGAAGGAGATTTTTCTGAGTCCAGCAGAAATAAATTAATCTACAAGACTGGGCAGGTGTCAAACTGCGGGTGAAGTAGAGCTCAAGGCTAGAAGTTAAGTGACTAAGGGTAGTGGCTAGAAACACAGCCTTGGGTAGGAGCGCACAGCTGAGGCATGTTATAATAAGCAGAGTTGTTACTGAGCTAAAGGTCTCTGTTCTCACGGGGCCAACCCTGGGCTGGAGATGATAGGTGTACCGCTGAGTGCTTTGCAGAGACAATTGTGCATTTTTATGCACTCTTTCACCACTTGACCAGTAGTATGAAGCTGAAGAGTTCATGAGTCCTATAGGCCCTTCCCCATCCCAGCATTCATGCTCCAGATTTTCTGTTGCTGAGCTATTATTTGCCTCCTCTGTCCTTGTGTCATCCTGCTTTTCTGTCCCAGTTTAATTGTGTTCTGCCCATTAGGTGACATTTTCACAGCAGTAGCAAAATAGGTAAAGTGGAAGGATAAATGAGATTTCTTCCAAGTGGTAAATACCTGCCTTTCAGAAAGCAATTTGTGTTCTTCCCACAAAAAAAAAAAGAGAAAAAAAAGAAAGGAAAAAAGAGGTATGTTTCAACAAGAAAATGCTTCCATTTTTGCTTTACCTCTAATGTTTTCATTCAAGGTTTTAAAAAACTCTTTAAAAAGGCATCAGAGTAAACTCCATAGCTGTCTGATAAACAAAATCTACTAGCAGAGAAAACACAGTTGACCAAACATTAAGCTGAGGTTCAGTTCCTCTGTTTTCAGGAACAACAGACTTCTCATCAGAGAAGCACTGTTTACATGTAACTTCCACCAACCAGCTGTACCTGTGTAGTCTGGTCTTTCTCTTCATTGCAGCCTCCTGTGTTGAACACTTCGGGCCAAACTCGTTTCTGGTGTTGAACCTCTGAAGCTGCTGAAAAGGTTGATTTGTCCTATCACATATAAAACCAGGGCATATTTTAACTGGTCTTATTTAGGTTATAGATTATCGTACTATAGACTAAGGTGACTTTCAGCCTTAACAGAGGCAGGAGCAGGCTCTTCTGTTGCAAATCCGATTAAATTCAAGCTATAGGTTGAAGGACTGACATAGCATAGAATAATTTTTAAATGTTCTTATCAGGCCATAAAAATTAACTGTCCATAGGAGTGTTCCCCCCTTTCATGATACACTTAGCTAAGAAAATACATCCTGTGTTTATTTTAAAAAGCCACAGCACTTAAAAATCAATGGCTTTGCTCTTTACGTAGCTGGAGTTAGAGCAACTTTGAGAGAGACAGAGCTGGGGTACACAAACCAGGCGCCATCACTTGGCCAAAGAAAATCCTGGGAATGAAATCGCCATGGCTGGAGTTTGAGGACGCTTTGTTGAGAGAAGGGCAGAGCTGGGGGCAACCAGCCTCCCTGGTTTGCTTTAGCACCAGGGGGGAAGTTCTCTCGGTAGTCACTGTCCCACACTGTCCTGCACTGTCCCTTCTGCTGTCCCCCTTCCTCCTCTGGCACGGGACAAGAGCACAACTCTCAGCAGCAGGTCTTCCGAATCACAGCCTCAGAAGTAGTTCATCTATACAAGTACGTTTCCTCAGAGCTATGAGGGACATCCCAAGGAAAAAGCGAAATGATCTTTGCATGTATAGTCTTTGTCTCTCATTTTTCACCATACATTTACAGTACCCTCACCACACCGTCTAACTGCAGCTACCTGACATTTTTCTAGAAGGCAGCAGAAACTCATATTTTAAAAAAGCAGTGACTTGCTTGGTGACCCAGTAGTAAATTAAAATCATCATACACAATGTGTATGAAATAGAAAATCGAATTTTGGTGCAACAAAACTGACAGTTCCATTTAACAGAGAATAAATGAATGCAGACTCCTGTGGATGACTGACTGATTTAAAAAGACTGTGCTGATTTTCCAAGATGAGAAGGCTGATCACAAGAAAATACATATATTTCTATGTGACACAGGTTATACACCTATTCCAATTGCCAGCGAAATTAGACTTAAAAAGTATTAAATCTTAGACACTGTCACTTTTTCCTCATTTTGTTGCTCTTTTTTATAGAAAACCCAGAACCTGAACTTTCAAAAATATCTAAGTGTAGCAAATTCCAATGATTTCAGTGAAACTCACTCTGAACAATGATTGCAGTCTGATCTATCTACGCCACCAAGGTGTGCTGTCTGAGACAGTAGAGGTTTAATGCTGCATAGTATATCATCCCCTCACTTACCAGCTTCCCACCCAATTAGCATAGGTATGCTGTGAAACAGGAAGAAGCAGAAATTATTTCTGTGTGTTTACACCTGTGTAATACTGTACTTACATTCAAAATACCAAAAATATTGTAAATCAAGCCCTTCTGCCTGTACCCTCTGATTTTAACAGGACGGCAGCTGGCAAAAATATGCTACAGAAGAAGTATATATAGGCAAAATTCAGTGTCTTCCACCCGAAGCCCAGTTATTCACATGTGAAGCAGTCTGCTAGAGAAGCTTTGGATTACTTGTTTCCCATTTGTACACCAGTTACTCAGTACACTTAGGCGAAAAAAAGTTGTACAATTATGTCCTCTCAGAAAAGAGTTTTTCTGCAAGTATTGCTATAGAGTTTCCCTTTTCTATAGTTTCTAACACAAACTGGGGAAGGTTACATTCAAACTGCACTAAAGAGTTGTCTTCATTCCAGATCAGAGGATTAAGCTCAGGTTTAAAATTAAATGTAAATTACAAATAAGCATTCAGAAAACGTTAATTAAAAGTATTACGTTCCTGACTCATTTATTGCTCAGCAAGGGTTCCTAAGTATCTTAGCTGGAGAAAGGGGCCATTCACATTCCTCCTTTTTTGACCAAGTCATTGTACATGTCTTAGGTTATCCATTTGCAAGTTAATGTAGTGCCGAAGCAAAGGTTTTCATTTTAAAGAAGTAATATTTCACAGCAAGATATGCTCCTGCAAGATGTAAAACAATCTTTTTCTAAAGCACTGGGAGTTAATCAGCCTTTCTCTTCATTGCTACAAAGAGGGTTCGAACGGCATAAGGTGCTGATTACTTAGATCTCAGAGTCTATAGAAATCCCAATACGATTACATTTTCCTCCCTTTGTTACCAGAGTTTATTGTATCTTGGTGTTCAGGTTTTAAGTAGTTTTCAAGTAAAAAAATATATTAAGAAGAAGGTATTTTCTGAGTCTTCTGAATAACGATCGTGTTACATCAGAGCACCACATGAATGCCTAAGGTGGAGCTTGCAAATGAATCGCAGAAGGATCGTTCCCTGTCACTGCATGTGCACTGGATGCATTTCATAGAATACAGGGAGCCCATTTCAGGGGAGCATTGCATTGCCTTTACTTTTAAACCAAACTCCTTCAAAGAGTCACACTAAAAATATCACACAGAGCTAATGCGTACCAGTGGCAGTGCTTCTCCCAGCCCACTCGCAGCATTTCTCTTTCACATTTGATCTTTATGGTTTCCATACTGGAGCGATTTGGTTTGCTGAATTCTGGAAATGTCTCAAGTTGAAATGCTAGTGTATTAACCTGCTGTACTGAGTCTCTTTTGTTTCTCTTTACCAGAGTGCTGCTTGCCAATTTTTACAACTACAGCAGATTTTACTATTCAAACAGAACCAGATGGAACACCAGTTCAAAGAACATGTCAGAATTAAATATTTCTTTTTTAATTAGTTGCTTCTGATTTATGCAAAAAAAAATTAACATAAGAGTGGGAGAATGTGCCATGAATCCAGATGCAACACAGCCCACACAAGCATTATCTTTTCTCTCTCAGAGACACAGAGGCCTTTTCTTTAATTTTTTCTTGTCTTTTCTTTTTTCCTTTTTGTTTCTGGATTTCATTTTTCTCACACTTTCTGCATCTTTTCCTTCTTGAACCATCCCCATAATGATGACTGAAGTTCTCTTATGTTCATCAGTCATACTTTTTCATCATTATCTTAAATTTTCTCTTGTAGAAACTGGCTGATGTGCCTCTAAAAAAACATTACTGTACTCAATACTGCAATCCTAGCATCAGTATCTCAATGTGATAACATCCTTTGAGTCTATTCTTTGCTTTCAGTTGGAAGAATCTTTACACTTACAATTTTTCTGCTGCAGAAAAGAATTGTGAGAAATATTTCGACTACTAAAGAAAGTTCATTTCCTTTTTGCTGCCAAGCATTCCTATTTCTTTGGCATGAATGTTTGCTCATCTTCTTTTTCATACTTCCCCATTTTTGCCAAATCACATAAGCGTCAGTTCAGTAAAGCATTCTCTATCCCAGCCAAAACCAGGACAGGACAGTTGTTAGGCACAAACTAGAAGTTGAGCGTATGATTAGCTGCTTTCTTTTCTGGGGCTTTCAGGATGTTGCTGTCAAGGTCAATGAAAAAGATTTCAGTGACTCAGGAGAGATCTTACTAACAGCAATATTTTCTCCTCACTTTCTTTATGGAGCTTCTACAAATATCACTGAGAATTTTGCACAAAGATCAGAGATGGTTTACAGCCTTAAGTATTTTCACTTAAAGCCAGGGTTAATATTTACACTCTGTTTTTAATCAAGGAGTTGTGTTCTTGTAATGACTACTCATTTCAAGGACAAAGACTTTTGGAAGTAATTTTCCAACCAAATTAATTAGATTATTTTCTGAATTTCTACTAGAGCCTGTGCCATTTTTGCTTAGCATTATAATCCTCTTTACTTAAAGCTCAATAAATAAAAGAATTACATGATAGTTGTATATACATCATGGGAGAGCATGATTGGTCAAATCAATAGCAACACCTAATAAAAAAGATCAACTCTTGCTTAATTAACTATTTGACAGAAGAACAGTGAAGCATCACAACAGTTAATCTGACTCAGAGCACTGTATGCTATCTAGGGAAATGACACAGTTCTCTAAAAATATTTACTTTGGTATGTTGTGTCAAGTGATGGATTGTACAGTTTTTCAAGCCACAAAAGATGCCCACAACAAAAAGCTTCCTGTTGTTAATCAAACTCCAGCACTTTGTCCCTTATTCTCTCAGGCTGTTGAACAGATCTACAGTAAGAGTGTTAAAAGCTGGTAAAACTGCTCCCTTGCTACAGCTCCCTCAATGACTGTATTTTATTTAGCAAGGCAGATTTTCATTCTGGAAATAAGGTCTTCCATGGTTATATATGACAACAGGAAGCAGCAATATTAATTTCAAGTCATGTATGTTGTGTGTTGTTCTTTACCCAGCAGTTTGCTAAGATTTGCTACATGATACATTGTGCAGAGCTAAATGTTATTTTTTTTCTTTCTCCTTAACTGATCTCTAACAAAATGCGTATGCCACCCCTTGCATATCTATGTCTTAAAAATGCGTCACCCACCCACATTTTTTGGAGACATTAAGACAGTAATAAAAATATTTTCCTGGGTGCTAAAAGATATTGCAGAATAAATAGGAAGTAATTCATATGTAGAAACAGGTAGCATCTTGCAATATGCTCTCACAGGAAAAAAATCAATTTTAGAAGTAGGAACAATTGGGGCTTTTTTTACATGAACATTTCTTTCCTGGAAAACAATACACACTTGAGATGTTCCTCATTTCTTGTAAGTTATGGGCCCATTCCTATAGGCAAGTCTGCTCCCAGTCTTGTACTTAGGAATAAAAGCGGTCACATTGCAGCACAGGCAATTATCAAAGGCTATGTTTTTGGATAAGGCCCTAAGGCATCATTTTCCAAGAGAAATATGCTTTTTAATCTGAATGAAAGTGAACAAAATTTGAAAAAAGAACAAGTAACATACTGCAGTTAGTCACAGCTGAAACTCTGGTCATGGAAATGAAATGTTAAGATTTCAGGTTTGGAGTCAGCTGCCTATCTCGGATCACAGCCATAAAGCATGCAATAACTTACAAAATCACTTGCATCCTCTAAAATAAATACCAGATGTTTGTTTATCGTATGTGCATAAAGTTAAATGTCAAATAATTGCAGGGAAATGCATTTGAGGTTCATCTTCAAAAGTACTGTATTTCATCACCAGCTCTTTCCACAGTCCATTTCAAAGTGAAATACAAATTCTTGAAACAAAAAGGACAAGAAGGCCAAAACAAAAAGCTAGTTGTTAAAGATTTGTATTACTATCATCTCAGCTGGAGGAGACTGGATCTGAGAAAAATGGGTTACCTCTGGTCATGTTAACACTTGAAGACCTCTGTGGAGAGGACATACTAAGTTCACTGGAAATTACACAGGCAGTTGGATGCTATAAGCATAAGCCTCTAAAAAGCGTAAGAATTCCTATCTATTTGGTGACACAGCTGTACTAGAACTACTGCCTTCTGCAATGATTCCTCTGGATAACACGGTACAGAAGAGCTGAGTCTTACCACCGCTACATTTTGGTACCTTCAGGTTCCAATTGTTAATAGCAGTTGATATGGTTGAACTTCAACTCTGAGCAGTCCCTGTGACATTTAGAATGCGTATTGTATGCACAATTTTGCATTTTACAGAAAGCAAAGTTTCAAAAGACGTTGGAAAGAAAACAAAATACATCACAAAGTGATTAATGAAGGTGAGCTTAAAATGCCATTAAAATGTGTCATGCAGTTTCCAAGGTAGTCTTCTACATAATTTATTTCTATCACCTTACTTAGAGAAGAAGATTGGTACATTTAGAGCTTGATTTACAAACGTACTTAGGCACCACAGAGGGGTGCTCGTTGTTGCAATTCTGTTTGTATGTTTTTTTTCCTCTCCAGAGGCCACTGCAGAGAACTGTCAAAGGGAGGAAAATGCCTTGAGCTCTCTCTCTCTTTCCTGGACCTCTGCACTGACACAGAGTCAGTACTAAAAACTCCAACCCTTCTGCTTCTCTGCTGCTTAGCCCACCTTCCTTGTTTGCACTGCTCCTTTCTCACAAAACACTGATGGAGGAAGGTTATTCTTTTTTCCTCTATCAGCTTGTGAGCAAACACCCCCTGGCATGTGGCAGGTCTGGGATTACAGTTTGCTTTTGCAAGGGGTTTAAAGCTATGGCATGCAGCTGAACACTCAAGCCATCAGCCTCCAGGCACTCCAGGAGAGGACTGCTGTTGACATAGTTCCAGTTTTCAAGAAGTACGTAAAGATTTGCTGATTCCGAGAGAGCACATCTACGTGAAGAGATGTTCTCCCTAACAACAAGAGATGCCTCCCTCCTCCTGTACTGTATTACACAGTTCCTGGAGCCAGGAGCACTAATAAGGTTGCCTCTTCCCTGCCTATAGGCAATAAATTAGAGGTCTTCTCAGAGTCTCTGTCTCTCCCAGTGACCTGTTAACTTCTGGCAGGAGAATTTCTGCCTGTCTTTTGAATTCTGCCAGGTTTTAGGCATGAAGGTAGATGTCTATAACCTTTTTGTGTTTAGGACTTAGTTCTGAGCAGTGGGATAGATACTGTTGGATACTCAGTGCCCCAGGAGTCAAGGGGGTGTATTGAATACAAGCATTTGGGACCAAGCAAAGTTTGGAGGCCTGAAGTTCTTTGATGGGACAAGACTGAGTTGCCTGAATGGTCAGTGACTGCTAGCTATAGTTGTTAGCTCAGGCATCAACTAATCAAATCTTCCCCTAAACCCTTGATGTTAAATTTTAACTTGGCTTCAAATACCTAGAACTCTTGTAATAGGCCATTGCTTGACTTTATTCACAATGAAGTACTTACTGTATATTAAAAAGCCTCTACCAGAATCATTTCAAATCAGTTGGAACGGTACAGGCTTGGGACCCTAATCATTTCAAAACTGAAGAGCTGTTTCAAATTGTAAGAGAAGCAGATCATTTAAATAACTTAGCTCTGCACTCCCTCAGACTTCCAGATTTTCAAGTGCACTTCAGCCTGGAAGTGAATGTGGTATTGGACATAACTCAGTGCAGCACACTTTACAATCAGCAGAGTACAGTTTGGAGAGCATTTGAAGTTAAGCTGAGATTGCTCAGTGCAATGGTGCCCAGATTCCCCTATTAACTTTCAGATTGCAACAATCTAACATCTGAGACTCTCCAGTTACTTTAAATCACTTGATTGTTTTTGTAAGGTGGTGCTGGGATTTTTTTTTTTTAAGACTGAATTTTTCATCACCACAAAATAAAATGTTGCAGTATTTCTCCCCTAAAACCAAGGGCTAAAATGTTACGTATAAACTTTATCAGCCTTAAAAACGGGCAGGGGCAGGGGCTTTGCCCTGAAAGCTAGTTCTATCTGTCACACACAAGGCTACTATTCTTGTGTTAGAAGACTTCAAAATGCCTTGCATATGACATGGGCATTGAGAGAGCAGCCAGTCTGTCCTCAATAGCACTTCCTTCAGTCTTTTGAGAGAGAATGCACAGCATGTTGATTTAACCGCTCCAGTGCCTTTGGATATATGACATGCATCCAGGAAAAAGGATGCATGTGGGACACAGGGGACATATATTCTGCATCCTGCGTACTTTGGAAATAATGAAAAAGCCTGGGACATTCATGGGACATTCACTTGAGAAGGGTTATTTTAGCCTATTATTATCCTACTAAAGTCTGGACAACTGAAGTTTAGGGGAATAGTTTACTCTGATTAATATTTTGTGAATAGTGTCATTTTATATTGAAATTAAATGGTTTGTGTTAGGAAACAAAGAGAATTCTCTGCAGTTCTAGCTGCAGAGAAAGAGGGTGATGAATTTGCTTTTAATTGGATTGTTGTTATGGCTAAAGAAAGGCTGTAAGGAAATGGCAGGTGTTTCAAAGCTGTTGTCACCAACCTGGCTGTGAGAAAGTTTTGTGCCTAGTTTCAGCCATTTGGCAGCTGGACTTTGTGCACTGGGACAAAGGTTTCTTTTGCCACGAGAACTGACGAGTAGCCACACTCCTGCACCCCACATCATCCTCCCAGCTGTGTCAATACATCTTCTGTGATGCCCCATGATGAACTAGATGAGGAAACAGATCTGGATGACAAATAAGTAACTAGTGGAGGGGAAGCTTAACCTAAATCACTTGTCCATTTGGTGGCAATGTAAATTCATGAGAGAAGGAGAAAGAGAGAGAATGAGTGAAGAAGAGAGGAGGCCTCTAACATGCATCTGTGTGCACACCATAGTGTTCATTTCTCCAGCAAGTTCAAAATGCCATTATTTTCTAATGATTACAGTTCACTACATTTGACACTTGGAACAGAATTATTGCACTTGTGCTAATGCTTCTTTCTTCAAAAAGTCATATGGCATAAGCAACTCATTTGCGTTTTTCCCAACAAAATCACACAGTGATTTGTAATTATCTTGTGACTAGCTAATACACCACAGGATTCTTCTCTTCTGTTTGCAAGTGATGAGCTCCTGGGTTTTAGTAGAATTCTTGTTATCATTCCCTAAGTGCATGACTTTTTGATACTGTACTATCAAATTTCATCCCATTTCTAATACTGCAGTCCTCAGAGTCATTCAGTTCTCATTGCATGACTCTCCTCTGTATTGACAATGCCTTGCAGCTTTGTGTCCTTAGCGAATTTCATTAGCATCTATGCAGAGCAGTTAATGAAAGTATTAAGTAAGACTGTTCACCAGACTGGTCCTTGAGGAACTTCTCTAGTACCTTCTCTGCAGTCTGATGGTTTCCACTTGCACTGATGGGGTCTCTGGTTCCTCCCCCATAGAGGAAAGGCAGTTCTCTGGCATGTGAACAGCCCTCCTGGCTAATTAGGCGAATGCTCCTGTCTCCTGTGATGACACTGTTTACAAAAGAGGAGATTATGGCTATGTTATTATCAACAATATGTTGCAATTTCCTTTATATAAAATCCTTACTATCTTTGTAAAACATGGGGAGACAGACAGGGTGTCTCTTCTCCCCAGTAACTATCAATAGGACAAGGGGAAACAGTCTCAAGTTGAGCCAGGATAGGTTCAGGCTGGATATTAGGAAGAACTTCTTCACTGTAAGAGTCGTTGGAACGGGCTCCCCAGGGAGGTGGTGGACTCACCATCCCTGGAGGTGTTCAAAAAACGTTTAGATGTGGTGCTTTGAGACATGGTTTAGTGGGTTTAGCAGGCATGGTGGCATCGGGTATACAGTTGGACTTGATGATCTTTGAGGTCTCTTCCAACCATAATGATTCTATGATTCTGCAGTGTTGTTATGCTCTGAACTGATTGTCCTCACGTCCCTGTTCATTTGTTACCACAGGTAGATCTAGGCCTTCTCCGCTTTGTTTCTGGAATTGGGACCCAAGGAGCCATCTCAAAAGAAACAAAGAAAGAATATTATTTGAAAACATATCGCGTAGATGTCAGCTCCAATGGCGAGGACTGGATTACACTGAAGGAGGGAAACAAGCCTGTTGTAAGTCTTTGTTCTTTTGCCTCTCTTTGGCCAGGAGGTAGGCTGTTGAACTGTTTAGTTACTATCAGTTGTTAAAAATGAGGAAAAAGGTATCACAGGTTTAATAAGGTTGATCAGGGTAAACAATATCCCAAATCCAAAAGATAGCTATTGTCTCAGTACTAATGAGCCGCAGAAATTGTTTATCTAAAGCCTAGAGCAGCTGAAAAGGGTGCAAGGTGCTGCCTGGTCTGTTGTACCCACCATAATTTGAGCGGTTTGGGTCTTTTCCCTGGAGTATGCTGCTGTTTCCCAGTTTGCAAGAAATTTTCTATGTGACCTTGAGAAAAACATTATGGAGAACCTTTTAAAGAATATGTAGGACCCTTATCTGCAGTGAAGCTCTGGATATGCAGTGCATCAGCTCCTCAGCTCCCCGTGCATAGCCATACTGTCTTGCAGTAGTGCTAGCAAGTCATTAGTAGTTTGTTAGACTTCCAAGCATCTCAGTGATGGGGATCATGCAGACAGATAATTAGGCACATCTTTCCGTCCTTACAGATTATTATCACCTTTCCATTTATCATTGGATTTGCTCTCTATGACCTCCAAATGAAACAGCTGTAGACACTCATAAGAAAAATCTTCATTGTCCGCTACCATGAGCATAAAGCTTGTTACTGAGAAGTCAGTTCTGCTCCAGCTCTCACACGAACAGTCCCAGTGAGGCAGTGCCTCCCTTCCCGCCTCGCTCAGGATGTGCCCAGGAGCAGCATCCCTAGAGGCTGCCAGGGGCTGATGCAACTGGAAAGGTTTTGCAGTACCTCCCTTCAAAATAGCTTTTTTGTGACCCTTTTGTGAAGACCCAGAAGAGCTGTTTAATATTAAACACTATCAGTGTAACCATATCTAGCTCTAAATATTTGGTTACTGCTCTGTCCCTGATTCATCTGTAAGTGCTATGCCAAGTCCACTACATTTATCTAATCAAAATGGTAGCAGTGTTTAACACATACGTCTTTCCTCTTTGAAGCACCTTGTAAAACAATAAAAAATGAATCCTGAAATCTTCTCTTTGACAGGTATTATCCTGGTTTGACAGAGAAGGAACTTTAGAAGGTCAAATGCCACAATGTGGTCACTGTACAATGATGTATAAAGGTACAATAACTGACTTGCCCAAAGTCATAAGAGGAGACAACACTGTAGCTGGTATGAGACATAGGGTTTCCTGGCTCTAGTTCCTGTAATCTGAACAAATACCTCTTTCAAAATCAGACCATGCCTGATTTTCATTACCAACTTCAATTTGTAAACTCTCCAAGAGTGTATTTTACATGAGTTTCTTTTGTACATGCTGTCCTTAATTAGTGAGAACACTTCTTAAACCTGTGTTATTTGTTCAAAGGGTTTATTAAAAAATCAGGTTTCTAAAATGGCAATATTTTGCTGTTGATCAGGACAAGAAAAAACTATGCACCAGTCTCCCTCTGATATCTTTATTCAAATGAAAAGTTAAGGAGACTTGGCAACTGAAGGAACAGCAAAAGCAGGCAGCCACAGATCTCTTTAAGGCAGCCTCACACAAGTGTTGCACTAATCACACATAAGAAGCTGTGTACTTTTAAGAAAAGGCTCATTTTCCCTGTCAGATGCAGACCTTGACAAAACTACAGCAGGTCCTCCCAGAGAACAAGAGTTCCTGAAAAGAAATGTAGCTCCATTCAAAATCTTTTGCTAGATAGGAAACTCCTATATTAAATTACATCAGATACAGCTGAGCCTGATGAGTTGACAGCTGTGCGCTGCTGGCCTCGGCTCCAAATTAGTGCAGTTATTGCAAGTAACAAACAGGAAAGTAGACAGTGTGTGTAAGAAATGGGAGAATCTCCCATAAAAGGAGAGGGGTTTGTATCCATGGAACACAACAGGAAATGGATCCTCTCTACGTGAGGAAGAAGCAGGAAGCTGAATCACCTTCTTTGGACTAGAACATTGCAAGGTTTCAGCTCTGCTAGGAAGGAGCTCGTCTGCAAGATCCTCAACATGAAAGCACAGCGCAATCCCGTCCCTTCTTGTGGAAGTCTCATTGTTCATCTAATTTGACTGTTAGCCTCCGGGGACACAGAGAAAATCTTAGAGCCTGCTATATAGATTTAAAATAGACTTCCACCTCAGTATGCAAGGAGAAAGAAAGTCTCAGTACTTGTTAAAAAGGATTTTAAAATGGAAGGTTAACAATGCAAGGTTTGCACAATACACTCCGCAAAACTGTTAAGCCCAAGGACAGCAAAAAAATATATGTTTTTATCCTAACTCTGTATAGGGTTTTTATGTGGTCTAGTTGAAATCCAAACCTTTAACTTGGGCCTGAGGTTCTGTAGCTTTTTGCATCATTCTACGAGTGTACAAGGAATAAAACTACTCTAATGGGGCATTGAGGGATTCTTCCAGGACACAGCAGTCCTGGAGTGACAGAGACCAGTGTATGTCATTCCTGCATATAGATCTGGACATGAGGAACACCTCAAAATAGGCAGGGGGTGGACAGACCCTTGTTGCACTCAGGTGAGCTCCTGCTCTTAAGATGGCCCTGATCTCTCCAGCAGTGTTATGGTGTGTTATGGGACTCTGCAGGTGGCAAGTATTTTTTAGTATCATTGAACACTTTACGTCTTCTTTTCTTCTCCCCAAGGAAAGCTTTTCTGTCTGCAAAAATTGTGCTAGGAATTTAATGAAACAGTTCCCCATGCAAGTCTTTTGTCTCATCCCCCGGCAAAACAACCCTGGTTTCACCTTGTACCGTAATTATCTGTAAAACACAGATTATAAACATCATTTAAGAGAAAGTCTAACAAATACGTACATTTTCTTTCCACACAAAGGTGTTTCAAGGGAATAGCAATCCCACTGATGTTGTTTACAGATCTTTTGCCAAACCAGTTTTAACACGGTTTGTGCGAATCAGACCTATGTCTTGGGAAAATGGAGTATCACTGAGATTTGAAGTTTACGGCTGCAAGATAACAGGTAGGTCTTGGGAAGGGTTTTTAAACCAAGGGAATTTAGTGTGCCCATGCTGTGGGTTTTATTTTTATGAGTGAAATGCACTTCGCTATTTCCACTGTGGTCTGAATGTAGAAATGTAAAAAAAGAAACATAAAGAAAATGAAACGTGACAACCCAAACATCCAGTGTTATCTGAATGTTTTTCTGGCATTATCTTTTAGGCATTCAGCTTTAAGAAGTGAAAAAAAATAAGGTTTAATTACTTTTCTTGCAATTATTTTACAGCTCCATGCAAAATACCTGAGATAGATAAACAAATGTTTTGCAAATTCCCGTCTTGTTTTTCCTTCCTAACCCTCCAGTCCCTCTCTCTCATTCCTCATATTTGTAGGTAGTTCTCAGCAGGTTTCCCAAGGAACATACGTAACTATGTTTAAAAGCATTGCAAGGTACAAACACTTAGATCTGAAGCCTATTCAAGCAACCAGACGTATATGGTCAGGTTCCCACTAGTGATCAGTATTGGAATGCAACTCCTTTATATCACACAGTTAACTACCAAAATAACTGTCCAAAGTGCTTTCTGAAGCAACAGAAAAGGCATTCATTATCATCAAAATACTATCTGGGGGAAAACAAAAACAAAAACAAAAACAAACCAACAACAAAAAAAACCAACCAAACAAAAAAAAACAGGCACAAGCAAGACTTTTTTTAGAAGTCTTTTTTTTTCTATTTCTGTAACTCCTACAAAATGGAGACATTTTTATATGTAAAGTAAAAATACCACAAGTTATAGATTAAAGAAAGTGTTAATGACTTAATATTTTTTATAAAGCTGATTTTTCTAAAAAATGTCTAGCATTGTTTTATAGCAATACAGCTCATTGGCACTAATTTTTAATAGTTCTAGTGATATTGGTTTTTTCCCTTAAGGTGTTTCTTTAGTCTTGAAAATATTTCTTATGACTGGTTTCCATATAGCAGGATTACTGATTACTATGTTATAGAATTCCAGGTCATTCTATGAAATCTTTTCAGATTAGATGAGGGTAATATCAGCAGAACTGCTGTTACGTTCTATATTGGAAATCTTCATTCCTTGTTAGCAGGAACTTCTAATTTATATTTGTCTGGGACCATAAAAGAAGCAACTATTTAGCTTATGTGTCATTTGAAAAAGCCTGAGAGACCAAAGAAATACAATAGGAAAATCACAAGTACAGCAATAAACTATATTTTACAGAATGTATAAAAGATTTTCATTTCCAATGTCACCAAAATTAAGTAATCTGCAACCAGCTTTTGGCTGATTTTGGACATTTTCTCTAGGGAAATATTCACAAATTCAGATGTGACCCTGGACTCTCTGCCTTAGCAAGAAGAATAGAAAACAAGAATAGAAGAGGATTTTCTGATCCTTTTGGTTCCCGTCAAGCCAGAAATACTTGTGGTATTTTGGTACTTCCTGCCAAAACTAGGATATGCAAGTCTGAACAAACAAAAATTATACACAAATTCGAAGAGATTATTTTGGATATAAGAAAGAAAGAAGTAATTGCTTATGATAGTTGAATTGACTGATGTATCCTGTTTCTGTTTTGATGCTTGTTCAGATTAACTATTTAATTTATTTGTTTTTTTCTCTGTAGATTATCCTTGCTCTGGGATGCTGGGTATGGTGTCTGGGCTCATTCCTGACTCTCAGATTACTGCATCTACTCAAGTTGATCGAAACTGGATCCCAGAAAATGCTCGCCTTATAACAAGCCGTTCAGGTTGGGCGCTGCCACCGACTACTCATCCATATACAAACGAATGGCTTCAAATAGACCTTGGTGAAGAAAAAAAAGTGAGGGGCATAATTGTCCAAGGAGGCAAGCACCGAGAAAACAAAGTATTCATGAAAAAATTCAAAATTGGCTACAGCAACAACGGTTCGGATTGGAAAATGATCATGGATTCCAGCAAGAAAAAGATAAAGGTAAGGAGGAAAGCTCTGAACTAAAAAAAAGTTGAATTAAAAAAAAACTTTGATTACATTTCCACACATCTATCTCTGACCTTAGAAAAGGCACATAGTTGGGATGAAGCCAAGCAGGAGGACTCATAGGGCAGCAATCGTGAAGAGTTGCTGTGGGAATCATGCCATGCCTCAGGGCAGGAGCTGGCCTTAGGACATTCGTCTCTCTCTTCAGCAAAGGTTTTGTTTATTCAATTGCTAGTTCAGACTTGATTTCTGACAAGGGTGGTGTGCCTCTGTGGCCTCTAGGTTACTGCAAAATCCCATGCAATCGTAATATGCAACACTGCCAAAAAAGTAGAGTTTCCTTTACAGTTTTTCCACTGACAGTGGACAAACTTGAGACACTGAATTACTTCTCTTTTGCTTCTTTTTTGTCTGACCTGTAGAATGAGAATGGTGTAATTTAACTCAATGGGATATCTGTTAGATTTCTAAACTGCCTGTAGACTGCTTTGAGAGTGTCACAGGCTCTCTGTAATGGTCTGATCCAAGTCCCTTTGAAAGAAAGTGAGAGAGTATTTGATGTGTTATCCCATCCCAAGCAAAAAGTACTATTGTACTGTCACAAGTGAAGCATCATGGAGGTCACGTGAAAATAAAGGACAGCTGGTTCATAGATTCAAGCAGAAACTGCAAGACATTTACAGAGGGCCAAATGAATTGCTGGGTTAGGTGCCAAGGAAAAGAAAATAAGCATGGCCCAGAAAAGTTTCTGGGAATATACCTGTTTTGTTTTGTCTTTGTATGTATGCTTTTCAGAACGTAAACGTCACTGAGTGTTCAGTTTATTTATCCCAAATCCCATTTGTTAAGTCTTCCATCCCATTTTGCTATCAATACTCACAAAGTGCATTTTTGCCACAAAAGACACAACCCTTTTTTAGTCCTCCTACCCTGTTCCTTGAGGAAATCAGTGGGCACGCAGTCCTGTTCACTAACTGGTGCTGCAGTACTGGGATGATCAGGGATTCATATACCAAAATGTGCCCTCAAAAGGCAAATCAGTGTGCTGCTTTGCAGATGGGAATCCTGAGAGTTGCTCCATATCTCATCTGCATTGGTCTGAAAAGTAGATGTAAAAGCTGCTTTGCTGTACAGACTCATCCATTGGACAAACCTGTGTTTCCTTAAAGGAAAAGCTGAGTGGGCCCATGGATGTAGCTTTTCCAAGCACATTTGGTAAATATTGGACTTCATTCTCTCCTGTTTTAATCTCACTGAATATGTCTGCATTTTCTCACTTTTCATCATTTGTTTTGGGGATTAAAACTAAATGAATTCAGCCTTTGCAGTCAGCTCCTTTCTCTTGTTACCATGAGTTTTGACTTCATCATAAAGTGTGAAGAGAGTGTAAATCAACAATGGGATCTAACCATTTTCTTTCTAAAATAGATGTTGTTTTGACATGTTCTTCTACACTGTGGCTCAACGAGGGAAAAAAATAATGCCATATGCTTTCAAAGCAGTGTGCCGTCTGCTGCGTGGCTTTCTGTTTTCTAATACAAGCACTTGCCGTCATTGTCAGAAGTTAGCAGTTTGACAAGAAAACTAGTGTGCTAACTAACACACTGAGTCCATCCTCAGCTTTCATCACTACCAGAAATTAACTTTCAAGATTAATGGAATGGAGAGGGCTGGAATTCAAATCTCTTGTGGCATAATTATAATCCTTCCCAAAAATTCAAGACATTTAATAAACTTTCTTCCAAAGCACAAGTTTTCTTTAAAAAGAATCAGATAAATCCCATGATTTGGGAGTCTGAGGGATTTAAAATGTTAATACTGGGATGTGGGTTTTTTTAAACGTAAGCGGAGCTGGATGGGACAGCATGCTATAATGAGTCACAGCAAGAATGTGGATTAGAAACAGCTCTGTTATATGAAATGAAACACATCATTTCACTTGGTTAAAGGCTTGACTTTCAATAAACAAACAACTGCATTTTAGGAAAAGAAAGCAGTGACAAGCTAAACGTAACAGCAAAATATGTCCAAAGGATGAAACATCACCTTGTTTCTCAACGTGATCTTGTCATCTGTGCCTGCAGCTCCTTTCACTAGGACTACCATAACTCCTTCCTCTTTGGCTGACCCAGTTTCTGCTGGTTTTGAATGTGCAGAATGTTTCCCCCTTTAGCCTACCTCAAGCACTCAAAGGAGTGAACATCACAAATCCTTAAATGACCACACAGAACCCCATTTTCATTTCAAGATCCAATTTGTATTTCTTGTCCATAGTCTTACTCAAGCTTACTCCATAAATTCATCTTCCTCTTTCACACTTCTTTCCTCCTTCCACTTTTTTTCTTTTTAAAAATACCCTGTCATCATTTCTGGTACAAGAAACTTCTGAATATCCTGCAATTTGGCACAACCTTTTAAATTTTTCTGCAAAGTTTATTTTGATTTTAAAAGACATTAGGAAGAATTTTTTTCCTCTCACCTTCTCTTTTGTTTAGCTGTTGTTTATTATAACTTATCTTTGTAACGAAAGAAAGCAATTTGTGACATAGCCTGTCTAAAAGACACTCACAAAGTGAAGTTTTACTGTATACTCCTCTCTCCTCCCCCACAAAGAATATCAGTACGTTTGTTAAATGAACAGTCAAAATTGAATCGCAGGCAGCTCTGCACTACAAAGGACAATGATTCAATATAATTCTAGATGCCTATTGAATTCTAATGTCTATCTGTCAGTACTCCAGTACCGATGTCTTTTATAAAACAGGTTTCATTATTATATGTTGCTATTAAGACTACTATTAAAAAGCAAGTAAAGATCCTCAGATGCATGTGTCTGTCTACTTTTTACACATAAAATGGCATTCATTCTTTCTCGTATGGTACGTAGCTTTTCTGATCATTTGCACTATATTGCTATTCAAATATAATAATATGTAATTCCATGTTAATTAAATCTGACAGGGCATCTACATATGAATTCTTGACAACTGTTTTCCAAGCACTGGCAGAACATCAGGTCAACCACTGCCCCTTGTAGCCACCTTGGAAGTACAGTCTCCCCTAGGAAGTAGAAGCAGAAGCAATAATGCTGAAATTTTTTTAAATTTAGTTGTTTATAGTCTCCCATCATCATTGGCTTTTGTGACCAGCACTCTAATCAATGGCCAGAAGGGGTTGTGGACCATTGATTCGTAATACAGAGGTGTATAGTAAAAACAAGCAAGGCTTTTAGGACTGCACTGAAAAGACAAGGAGCAATCAGGTTTACCTATGTTGGTTTTGTGCCTTCAGAAATAGAGCCAGCTTCTCCCATGGCCACTGTTTTCTCTGCCCCAGATCAATAGGAGGAGTTCATTGCAGGTTGGGTTTTGTTCTCATCAAAAATGAAGGGCATCTGGTGGTTTCTTCCTGAGGAAGCTTTCAGGCTTCACAGCTCTGAGTTGGAAGTATCTTATAATAGTGCTTCTAATCCCAAATTTGAACTCTAATTAAAAGAAGATGTTTTTTTAATATTTTGCCATTTAGCTAATTCATAGAAAAGTTGGAAATACTTTACTTTCGCTTCATTGTTATATACATTTTCATATTTTGTACTTCAGAGTGTTCTGTGCATGATATTCCAAAGTCCTTTTTTACCATAAAATAGGGTAAAAATAACTCCTTTTGCCTATCTTGGGTTTTAAACTCTTCATGGCAAAGACTGTTTCTTTGTACAGTTAATTCATTCTAAGGACTGATCGTCTCCATGGAGGCACCTGAGGTGTTGCTGTAAGTACAAATTACAACTTGTTCTATATGCAAAAGATCACTGACAAGAGAAGCCAAAGGTATCAAACAAATGCCATTGAGAGCTGCATTATGGCTGAAGAGCCCAGAGCACAACTCAGAGAAGAGATTTTTTTGTCTGAAATGTACATTTGCTGACCTGCCTTGCCCGTTGGATTATATTGCAGTTTTGTCAGGAAGCAGCTTTCTTCTTTCTTTCTTTCTTTTTATGCTTATTCAATAGCAGGCTCACTGAAAGAACTCTTGCAGCTACTGTTCCTGGAGTTTAATTTATGCCTTTTGAAATAACTACAACTTGTGAAACTCTGTCACTGGGGGAAATCAGATTGAAATTTTCTCTTGAATAGTTGGATTATTATTGTAACCACTTAAAAGGTGACAAGATCTTCACCTCAGCCTTTTTTTTTCCCTGAGAAGTGTTGAAAATGTCACCCAGTTAAACCCCAGATCAGAGCATCATTTAAAAACATGTCTCATTAAACACTCAGCTCTTGTTATGACCCTGATGGATTGGTTGGTACTGAGTTTATGAAAAATTAAATGCATTACTTTTCTGAGAAGCTTTAACTATGTATTTTCCATTCTCATTTAGTTTTTTTCCTGACACTTATCAAATGGTTAGAATCTGGCCTATTGCTCACCTAATTCAAAGACTGGAGAATGAAGGAAAAAAGATGATTGTTGAAAATAGCTTTTTTTTTTTTTAACAAGTAGCATTTGTCATGCTTTGCAGACTTTTGAAGGCAACACCAACTATGACACGCCTGAACTGCGGACTTTTGAACCTGTATCAACAAGATTCATCCGCGTCTACCCTGAGAGAGCCACACATGGAGGACTGGGGCTGCGAATGGAGCTGCTGGGCTGTGAACTCGAAGGTAATTGCTCTGCTAGAGATGAATGCACTTTATTATTTTCAAAAATACATTCTCCACTTGGTCTACTGCTGAACACTGCTGTGTCTGTACAGGCAGCATGTTGGACTCTTGCTTCCATGGCTGCCATTCATGCTGTTTCTTGGTCTAATCAGTTCTCTCTCTGCAGACATTTGAATATGCCCAAGGCACAAATATTATTCTTTCTCCCATTCCTTTGTTAAATCACAGTGATATTCTCCACATGGTTTTCTGTTCCCTTAAGCACCCTTATGATTATACTTTCAAGAAGCATAGAGCTATTAGGAGACAATAAAGGCAGGAACTTAAATTTTATGTTACCATGATACAGTCCTTGAAGAGATGTTTTCTGAGAATGCAGAGGGAGCTTGGCACTAAATATAGCAATTATGTCCCTTGCTCCTTCAAAGGACATGAAAGTCACACCAGACACTATGGTGAGCAATGATTACTTGGCTGGGTAGTGTCTGTGTTGTTCCTTTTGGGGGGTAAAGGGGGCCTCTTTGTTTCTTACCAAGCTTTAATTTTGCAAGAGTATGTAGGAGATAAAAGACCAGGAAAAACAAAGTTTAGACATTTATCCTTGGACTGTGACATGAAGTCAAGCTTTGATTCTTGTTATATAAACAATAATTATTTAACTTCATAGATAACTACAGATAACACTATGTGAATTTCACAATTTTATCTGGTAGATGATGGTATAGCGGCATGGCTTATAAACCACACAGCTTAACAATACACAGAATAACAAACCACATTATCCAGGGTTTCATATGATACCTCCTATAGAAGTGGCTGAACAGGGTCTCCAGATGAATGGACCCAACTGCTCTGCCTCCATTTCTTTCTCACCATTTCTCCCCCAAGGCGGAAGAGTAGGAGGCATTTGCTGTGAGAACTGATGAGTGCTGTGTTGTTTTTTTAGTGAAGGCCAGATTGAATAAGTGTGCTTTTTACTTGGCTCGGAAGATGAGGAAGTTGGAAATACTTAGTTCCTGCAGGAAGTCCTCATTTCCTATGGGAGTACTTACTTCCTGCAGGCTATTGTGCTACTTGCTCAGAAAAAAGAAAACCCAGCACCTGCCTCATGTAAACTCACGACCTGTGGGCAAAGTACTTCGGCCACAGGGCTCCTGTAGCCACCTAGACATCAAGAAGTGAATCCGTGGACCACCTTACAAGAACACATTGCTCAGTGAGATGGAGAAGCCAAAGCAGAGACTGACCAGGCAAAATGCCTTTGTTTTTAGGCAAACTGCAGCAGCAAGTATAATTTTTCCCTGCAACATATCTACTTGCATTTGTTTTCCCACTATGGTGTACTTCTGAAGGGTGCTCACCTGTAGGTCACCCATAACAAGAAAACTTTGTTGTATAGCTGTATCTTAAGGACAGAGTTGAATGAAGAGAAGTCACTTAGATTTACTGAGCAGGAAAGAAGTTGAGATGAGAAAAGATGCATGGAGGTAGGCACAGACAGGAGTAGAATGAACTCTCCAGCAGTAATGAGCAAGTGGAAGTTCTGAGTGCCCGAAGCATCCCAGGGGGGCTTATATGAAATGATGGCAGAGATGTAGGCAAGCTTGAGGCTATACAGGGGCACAAAGATAAAGGTAAGAAACTTAACTCGATGTAGAAAGCTAGAGGGAGCTCCCAGAGGAATTTTTAAAGCAATGTGGGGAACAGACACTCTGCATAATTCATAATAGGTACAGAATTGTTCCTTTAACTAGGGCTAGATTGTACCTGTAAAGCATAGGTCAGGGTCCTAAAGAGCCATGTTTCATCCCACAGTATAGCTACTTCAGAAACTACTATCCCTCCTGACATTTTCAGGCCAAGAAGCCAGTGCGTAAGATCTTACATGGCCAGTGGGCTCTGGGGCCAGTAGAAGGACAAAGAAGAATTCAAGAAAGGGGTACATTATTGCATAGCTTGTAATGAGACTAAAACATTGTTAATGAAAATAACAGTGGATGAGAACAGACAGAAGCCTGGATCACATTCCCAGAGTGGTTATCTTAAGCCAGAGAACTATACTTGCAGCATAAAACATAAAGCTAAACATAACACCAAGTATCTGTATTCTGATTTTCCAGATGTGGTATGTTTTGCAGATACTGGGGGATAGATACATTTTCTGGCATCTTGCACAAATCTCAAGCTTTTAACTGTAATAGCAGAGGTCAGACTTTTACTGGGTATGCAGCGGCTACCAGAAAGTAATCACCAACGAGAAGCGGGCAGGTGGCCGGGAGGGATGACTGACATCACTGATGTCTTATTTATAACTTTAACAAAAACAAAAGAAACTCCTTCCAGATCTCCTCGTTGAGTGCATCACAATACCTTCCTGCCACTGTTACCAGGACTCTGCTCAGATATTTCCTCTCTTACATGTGCTCTGTAGAGAGGTTTCTTCAGCAATGTGGTGGGTGCTGCAGAATTACCACCTTGAGCATGCACCCTCTCCTGCTCCTCTGTACAGGTCCACTCACAGGCACTTTGACCTGCAATAAAATCATAGGTTTTCCAGCCCACCTCCCTGCCAAGACTCCCCTTCTGTCTTGCCAGGTTTTCACTCTTCGTTGGCAGGAACAACAAACACCCGTCAGCCAGTGAATAGACAGTCTGGGACTTTGCTGCCCAACTCTGCTCAGCCCTTGAGCTCAGAAACAGCAGGGTGCCTTAGCATGAGGAGGCAGACCAGATACATCCCATTGCAAAGAAATACTAACTAACCTGCGAAGGGGAGTTGCTTTATTCCTCAGATACAACACATGAAGACCGCATATGGTGCTTATCAAAATGTTACTGCCAATTGTATGCTGATTCTCCAGCACATGTTTTTAACTGAACAACTGGGTTTTCTTTCAGCTCCTACTGCTGTCCCTACCGTTTCTGAAGGCAAACCTGTGGATGAGTGTGATGATGACCAGGCAAACTGTCACAGTGGCACAGGTGATGACTACCAACTGACAGGTGCAGAAACCATCCTCATTCCATTGCAGCTTCATTGTAGCTCATATCCATCATCAGTTACCAGCTAAATGTTTGCACTGATTTAATCACTCAGCATAAATGGACATTGGTATGCAGTTCATATTGTCAGTGCTGTCAAAACATATGCATCTGCCTTTTACATGTGACAATACTTTTGATTGTTTTCCCAGCTATGTAATTTTTGAAGCAAATAATAGTGACTAGCTGGAAGAGAGGGCTTTTTTTTTGAGCAGGAATTGTGTCTAATCAAATATCCTAATCAAACTTTCTCTTATTAAGAAAAAAAAGCTGGACAAACCTTTTGAGGTTTATTGTCTGAGATTGAAGAACTCGAAATGTTGTTTACGTTCAAGATAGATGTACGCTTCCATACCTAAAATTTAGTATAGGACTCAAGTTTCAGCCCCAAACCTTTCCCAAACAGAAACAGAACAGATTTGTTTCATCAAAGCATACTCACATGTATACCACCAGAAAGATTTCCATGAGCTTCCCTACCAACGCTGCATTACAGCCACGGAGGGGCTGTTGTTCTCCAAGCTGCCATCACTAGCAGAAAAGTAGGAGGGAGAGGCATAACATAATCTGCATCTGGAAGGGAGGAAGCTTGCTAGTTTTCATATTCTCCCACTTTTGCACAGAACTACTGTTCTTCTGAGAAAGCCGACACTGCACCACTGTGTTTTTGATCTCTTCTTGGAGGTCACTTGCTCCACAAAGCTCTGGGCCTGTTTGATGAGACCTTCCTGTAGCAGACCTATACATCTACAGTAATTGAGCTTATTTTTGGACACAGTGACACAAGTTATTTCATCACTGCTCCCTGGTTTGCTTATCTAATAAATGTTTATTACATTTTATATCCGTGATATAAAATAGCATTAAAATATGGCAATAGCTGTCCAAGAGGACATTGGAAAACCTTAAGTATGAGATTGGATTTTTGAAAGCAGCCAAGTAGAACATCTGACAGCAGATACAAACGAAAGTGCAGTTTCAGCATCAAACCTTTTCTGAGCTTTGCCAATGTCTCCTTAAATGCATGCTGGAAAATTATAAACTGAAAAACAATTCTTGAGTGGAAAAGACACTGCACGGTCACTGTCACTGCTTTTCAAATTAGTGTCTCAGACGAATATTCTTTGTGAAAACAGCCATGCAGGGAGTCTGATAAAATAGTCTGTATTGTGTTAAGGTAGCTCACAAAGCTTTCAATGTTACTAAACATTGTAATTTATTTATTTTTCTGAAAGGAAAGAGCCAGGTCAGGAAACCCTGGGGCTTCCTGCAAAGCCCTATGCTGAGGGCTGGCTTGCAAAGCCCAATAGGTAGAGACATATTTCACATAGATGGAGGCTGTGTGAGGGGAATGAGACAGATCTATATAAGCACCTTCCCTGTCACTCATAGTCTCTGCACTTCAGCAAGCTCAGGACCTCATCCCACACATCCCTTAAGGAAAGCTTATTGAGCAGAAGAAACTCCCTCTGGCAATTTTTGCAGGTTGTGCTTAGGGAGCAGTTTGTAATCTCTAAGACAAGGGAACAGCCACCAGCTTTCCTGAGCACCATCTCTTTTGGGGAACTGAACCTATTTCAGTACTGAAATTGAAAATTACTGCGTTGCCCTTCTACAAAAGTGCAGACACTTTAGCATAATTTATTACTATACCACCTAGAAACCCTGAGCAGTGTATGCCCAGTTGTCCTGGACACTATAGAAATAGTGCATTGTATGTATGTTGTTACTTATAACACTAAAAGGCACAGAAGTGATTTTACCAATAATTTCATTGTAAACGTTCTTTTCTTCCTCCAAAATGCGTAGAAGGAAAGAATGTTAATCTCATGGCCCATTAAGGATAGCAGGGCAGTGCAGAGGGAATTTCATCAGTGCCGTACCCTCTTACTGCTCCCAATGCAAGTGTGGGACCCGCGTTCTCATGGGTACGACTGTTAGAGTCGGGTCCCTGATAGCACTCGCACATATGTATCACAATGCAACCTCCCCTGCAATTAACTGTGATTGTGCTCTAGGCCAGATTCCTTCCTGCTCTGTTTGGACCCCATACAGAGATACTCTATTTGTGTGGCTTATGGCATTTCCCATCAGATCATTCTCACAAGCATAAAGCTGATATAGCTTGGGCATTCATTCTCATTGGAAGTCATCATAGTCATCCTTCCTATAATGCTTTAAGCACCTGCTTGCTGGAGAAGAGAAAAGCCATTCACTGGTAATCAGCACCCCACTGCGTATTTATAATTGTGCTAATTTACTTTTTGTTTCCTTTATCAATATGAGGCTTGCTTTAAAAAGTCAAGTATTTTAAAAATATCAATTAGTGAGCTTAGGAGAGGGCCATGACCCCACTCACCTCTTGTTCATCTGCTTGAAGAAGACAAAGGGGAAGTCCTTAATTTCTCCTGCTCTTTGAGACAGAAGTGAAACCTGCCTTAGATGGTAGCCTAAAGCCAGACAGTTCCCATGCACCTCCCTTGTGAGCTGGTCTCACAGCACAGCTATGAAACAACTCACAGGGAGGGCCCAGCCTGGCAGGGGCTGGAGGACCTCATATCCCTGATATGAGAAACAACATGTCATGGGTGAATAACCAAACTGTGACTGTTAGGAGGTGCTATGGAGATCAGATGCTGACTTATCATGTGATTTTGAGCAAAGCAGCATCTATAAAACAAGGGCAGCCACAGGGACATGGTGAGGATTGATTAGGTGGTGTTTGCAAGGACTCCAAAGATATACAGTTTTATTTAATGATGAGGTCTTGTTTTCTTTTTTGATAAAGGAAATCAGCTCTTTAATGTCTTATTTTCATGCTTAAACTCACATACACAGTTACCTACATGTCTAATAAAGACGGTAATATTTCATATTTATATATAGGATATTCCTAATAACTGCTATGTCCTTTGTTGTGTCCCATGTGTAATGATATGCATCATTTCTTTTCCAGGTGGTACTACAGTGCTGAATACAGAAAAGCCAACAGTAATAGACAATACATTACAACCAGGTAAAAAAAAGAAGGTTTCTCATTAAAAACATAATAAATTCCATACCCAAATTTCATGCCAGAGACAAAATAATGAATTGCAGCACTTCCTGACTTCCTATTCCCTAAAAGTCTCTGAAGTAAAGAAGCATCTGGTCTCTCAGCTCTGTACAGTAAATATTTTATTCCTTTCATCCACATGTAGACATAGCAGAGAACAAGATTTCCTTCTGCATCAGCAAATGCCAAATGCTGACAAAATTAAACTAACTTAATCACACAGTGCACTGTGTTTAAATGTGGCATGTCAGTGACACAAAGTGTATTTGCAAACTCCAGGAAAACAAAAACAGAGCCACACAGGCCCACTCACTATTTATATCTATGGTTTTACAAAACTAAGACAAGTTTGCCAGTTTTCTCCACCAGGGAGCTGGCAGTTTTACAATATTGTTTTCTAGCAAGTTTTCTCATAAGGGGGTTACATAAAGTGCTACCATGAACTTGAAAAGGGAAAAACAAGTTGTCACTGGCAGCACGTCCTTTTTACTTAATCAATACAATAACTAGCAGCTTTTAAAATCATTAGTTTGCTGCTTCCCCAGCTTTCATAACATTTTTTAATATCCTGTACAATTTACTGTGGGTGGAGGAGAGGATAGATTTGGGCAGAAAACCCAAACTCCAAAACTATGACCACCAGCTTAAAATCCTTTGCATTATAATTGTGGAGCAGTAAAGAGGTCAGTTTTCAGTTACTCCCATTTCCTCCGTTAAAGCACAGTCAGGCACAGTCTTGCAAGTGATTTATTAACAGGGTGGGTAAGTGTTTATCATTGTTTCCTCAACCGTGTGACACAATCCACTCTTGCCTCAAGTAAAAGAAAGGGACTAATAATGCAGAAGTTTCCTAAAAGACCAGATTAAGAGAGAGAGATGACTTATCTCAGATGTTCCCACTCTCAGCTTCTGCTTTCTGATATTGCAGAGGCAAATGCTTTTACTCCCCTCAAAATTTGTCTCCAGGGTCATTCAGTTGGCTTAGTCAGCATACACTATTTCTAGCTCTGCCCTGCTTTATGAGCGGAGGGAGATTGTGGAGTACCGGTGCAATGCAAAACACAACAGCAGGCTGGCCCGCCTTCATGGGACACCTCTCCACACTGCTTTTCCACAGTTGCCATTGCTGAAGGGCTGGAGGGCTGCTAGTGATCCTACAGCTTGGAAAGGGATGGGGGATGCAAAGGAAGAAAGGATGCTGAGCAGTGGTTTTAGAGTAAAACATCTTAATTTTTATGTCTGAAATGACATTTTGCTGAAATGAAGGCTTTTTCACAGGTTTTTTAACTATCTTCTTGCATTTAAACAAATTGCAAATTCATAAAGTGCCTCTGCATAGTGCAATTGTCCTCCCTCCTTCTCAGTGCCAGTTGCATTTGCAGATTGTGTTTAATCCCTTTGGCTTGGGTGGGACTCTCCAGTAATAGGCTGACTGTTTCTGCCAGAGATTAAGATATCCTCATTTTCTCTCCTTACTTCCCTCCGGCACCACCTTCGCTTACTCCGTGATGAGCCAAGTTTTTTCTGTACTAAAGGAGTTTCTGAGGTTCCCTTCAGAGCATGCCAATGTTACTTCCCTGCATTGTGCTGGTAGGAACTGTTTCCTTCCGGGGAATAAGGGAGAAATTCACATCCCAAACTCCAGGCTCACACATGGCAGCACATTACAAAGATCATAGATAGAGATCAGTCAGATGCTAATAACTAAGAATAAGGTTTCCAGCGTCTCCAGTTTAAGACATAAAGGTTTCCAGCTGCTTCATAATCCCTCACTGAAAACCAGCCAGAAAACTCCCAAAAAGGGGCAGACAGAAATTCCCCTCAACATGGGGAAACCCCTCCTGGCATGAAGGTGGTATAAGCATTTCCTTCTGCTGAAGGGGCTTGGCTGGACCTGGCTGGCACGATGAAGCACATCAGAACAGGGGGCCATGCAGCTAGGAGCAAGAGTATGCTACGGCAGCCACAAAAAACACAGTTTAAACTGGCCTTGAAGTTACAGAGTGGTTCAGGGGCCCTCGTCGCTCTCAGCTGGCTGAGGATAAGCACAATCCAGCTCTTTCAGCTATTCTCAAGCTGAACAAGGTATGAATTTAACACACCAAGGACTGAGGCTTCAGCCTTAATTCCCACTAAGGGCTGGTTTACCTTAAGATACTAATACCCCTTGAGGTAGATGATGGACTTCAAGCCAAAGAGCTATTCCAGATCAGTTGCAGGTTGAATGCTCCAGCAAATAACCCTGCACAAGCTACACCATGCCAGTGCTGGCCCCAGCAGATTTACCAGCCCTCTCAGTAGCAGCACCTGCCACGGTACAGGTGCTTCTTCAATAGGTGCTAATGCCATGTATTGCTGTCCTCCTGCCTGCATTCAAGCCTGCAAACACCCCTAATCTTGTTATCCCAGACTAACATGCTTGTGTGTGTCAAAGCCTGAGATTATCCTATTCCAACCAGCTTTCATACACTATGGAAACACTTAAGAGCAAATAACTGGAAAGCCTCCATGTATAAACAAGCTTTCCATCAAGGAGACTTTTACAGTTCATTTCAAGGGGACTAAATTGTAAGAAAATAAAAAAGAATCATGATTTCAAACTGCTAAAAATGTTTAATTTTTTTTTTTTTTTTTTTAAGAGAGGATCTACTTTCCTCCTCAAACTTAAATAGATGCCCTTAGCAAATCTGTCTGTTGGGTAAATACCTTTCCGGCCTCAGTCTTAAGACTCACCAGCATCTAGTCTTTTTGAACACATCTTTTTCAATTCCAGAGGACTATTTGAAATGCTTGACGCTTAGCTATTTACATACAGAGCAAGCTGTTCATTTACATTATGTGCTCTCAGCGTGTAAGCTCAGTCCTTTGTAAAGCAGACTGTTCAAGAAGTAAAGTATCTTGTTTTTCACACATGTAATAGCTATTTCAGAAAAATATAACTAAGAAATCCTGAGGTTAAAATCTATGATAAGAAATCATTTAAAGGTAGAATAGGTCTGATTCTCGTTTATGATGGGACAACTTTGTATCAATAAAGGGATATTAAAGCAGTTAAATTATCATTTACTATCATTTAAGGTAATTCTGTGCTGCCAGCATAAGGGGTATAAAAAGATGAAATGCAAATACGAATCAGACCCAATATACTACTTTGAAGTGATCCAAATTATGTTTGAAATTTCCCATTTTAATGTTGATTTACCCTTTGGCAAGAGCATCCTATAGAGAATTTTCATAGCATCTTTAATGCCATCATACTCCTTCTTGCTTCTTGTTGGAGGACTTATAAAAATATGTCAAAGTCTGCAGGCCACAAAAGATTAATGGACTTGCAAGAAACTCACTCAACTAGACTTTCAAATGGCTTTCTTGTTCGTATGCAGTAATGGTTCCAGCTGTGAGCAAGATGTGGTCAAGAAGTACAGCTGTTGGTTATTCTTTGAGAGGATAAATCTGTTTTAATTCAGTGTCACGTACGCTACATTTCAAAAAAGGCATATGGGATTTCGTCACACCTCCCTCTCAGATTCTCATCTGAACTGCTGCTATTTGGTTACATAATAGCTGGTTTTCTTCATCCTCTCAATGCACACAAACCCAGAGATCAATCACTTGTTGGCAGGAGAATTATTCTAGCAGAGGAATGGACCAGCACTGCAGAGGGAGCCCACCAAACGCTGCTCACCCCTACCTTCCTTCCTTCCACCAGAGCTGCCAAGTTATAGTTCAGGGACAAAGAAGAGGACAGCTTACTGTAGCTTTCTGTGAGCTACTGTATCAGCCCTCTGGGACCTTTAATAGAAGTGTTGAACTATTCTGTCTTTTGCTGGGGCAGTTCTATTGTCCATACAACTAATGAACCTATCCTGATGCTACAAGTGTCTATTATTAATTGGCTAGCAGGTCTGTTTTTTCTTTTTATGGGTCCCTGGGAGAAGCATTGGAGGAGACATAAGAATAGACAATAAAAGATGGCATGTTTAAGGAGCCCATAAAATAAGAGCACTCTGAAGTGCCTTGCCTTTGACCTTCAATCCCATTGCTGTGATTGTCTAAGAAATATATTAACGCAATCGCTTTAAGAAAACAATAGGAGCCTAGCAAGAAATAGGTAACTGAGAGCAGGTTACTGGTCAAATTCTGCTCAATTTCAGGGGATTCTCATTAACCTCTGCATGGAAAAGAAGTTCATTTTTACACTATACCATGCTGTCTGTTAGTCCAAAGCCAAGGAACTCAGGCATGGCCAAAGCATATCAGACTTAGGCTCTGCTTATTTCCTGGACTATATATTTCAAATGAAAATGTAAGAAATTCTTTATTAGATGGTGCTGTGAAATTTAGTTCTGTTTTGAAACTCTCCTTCTGATCCCAATCTTCAGAGCTGCCTTCAGATCACAAAGCAAAAGGCTTTTGTCACTCTCCACACTTTAGAATTGACAATTAAATTCTGGATATTTTCCTTATCCATTTCGGTGTCCAATTCTCTTTGAATTGTCTTCAGCCTTAGTAGCGTTAAAGGGAAGCAAGTATCACTCATATCATATAAGAAATTTTTTCCATTGATCTGCATTGAACTTCACTGGATATCTCACAGTTCTCAGGCTATAAAATGGAGAAAATAGAATATTGTAATCTTTCTTCTCTGGATTCTTAACCCATTTACATACTTCCTGTTTTCTCCATGTCTTCTACTGTTTATTTTTATTCAGAGACGAACAATACCAGTCCTTTCAATCTCTTTGTGCTGTGTGCTCATTTATGCTGCTTGATATCTTCAGATTGATGTGATCTATCTACCACTGTTCTCCTTTCTTGTGGTTTGAATACCACACAGGCTATCACTGGCTTTTCATGATATAATCCTTCAGGATTAATAAAATTAATTTTGTTTTACGTTTTCTAAGACCTTTTCTAAAGTTCTGTTTCATGGCTCTCATGTCAAAGCCATGCAATATAGCTCTCCCTACACCTCCTTGACAATGAAAGGCTATTTTTCACTAACTTAAAACCCTTTAATTCATTTCAATGTCACTTTCTGTCTTTAAAAACTCCCCTTGATTTTCAGATGTCCCTTTTTGGGCAAGATGTCTTTGATCGTGGCCCCATTGTCTAGGAAAAAAAAAAAAATATACTGAAGAAAGAAACATAATGGATTGCCTTTCTGCACTCATGTGAGCACAGGCTGAGCTCTGCTTTTTCAACATTTTGAGCCCAAAGAGAGATTATTCACCACGATCTGCCCCTTTCCTAGGAAGGGCTAGGGTCCTCCAGGAAACATGTTTTCTCCACATTGAATTCCTGTGCCAGACATTATCTGTTTAATTCATTTGTTCCCAGCTAGGATGCGGTATTCGTGACAATATGGAGTAGACCCCTCTGGAGGCCAGCAGGAGGGAGGGAGGAGGCAGGCGGGATGGGGCAGATGAAAGGAAGGAGCGAAGAATCAGGGCCTAGTGCAGAGAGATGCTGCAGCACAGCTGAGGTAGTGACAGGCAGAGGAGATGGGCAGGAGCTACCGTACGCTCAGACCTCTCTGCTGACAGAAAGAAATTGTCTAGGGGCCAGGGGCAAGAGGGCACAGTGGCTGCAATGCAGGAATCCAGTGAGTTGAGTTAAAACTGTATATGGGAGCAAGGACACAGCAGGCAAGGAAAGAATGATAGATGAACCCTTTTTATATCCATTCTGTCTCAACCTGCTCACCTAAGGTTTTCTCTGTGTTGATAAAATGATTATTCTAGTTTACTTTCCATTAAAATCTGGGTTGTCAGTTTAAAAGTGTTGCCAGTCTTCCCTGGGTAGATCACTATGCAGAGGCAGTCTTTGCCTCTTCAGACTGGAAGAGCTCCACCTTAAAGGTCTGGCCAGCCGCACGTCTCAACACACTTCCCATATTTCTCCATATTTTCCCACAATAAACAAAACACATTCTAGGGGTTGCATTACCTTTCCTGGCATTTTCTTTAATAATAGGCAAGAAACACAATTCTTCCCCCAGAGCTGATATTGATGGGAGCACAGAGTCCTTTGTTCTTAGTTCATACTTGCACAAAGCATCTCATTAAAGTAAACCTAAGTTATTTCTTTAATAAAGTGTGAGTCATGCCTGAGAAAAGACTTCAGGATTTGGTCACATTGCTGTGGGAAGGGTATTGCTCTACTGGGGGTTGTCATTGCTCAAGGTGAGGTGAAAGTTCATACCAATGGGGTAGGAACCAAAAGCCCAAAAGATTTCAAGCTGCTTCTGAAAATAAAAAATGCAAGGGATTTATATGCTATCTTTGTATAATCTTTCCATTCAAATTCCAAGTTCTATTGAAGAAAATAAGCTACTATGTATTAAACCTTTGGGCAGAATTAAAGAGAAGCTGAAAACAAGATATGATCTCATCCTGACCATAATACTAGACTTCCCTTGTTTTATGTGGAGATTGTTTTGAAGCTTATTTTGAGTTCATTTGGCAATCAGCCACATTTGTCCCTTTTCTGTCTCAATTTGTCCATTTCAATGCTGCCATCTTGTGGGCCTGCTTAACTGTCTGGAAGATGCTGAAATAAGTTCCTTCTTGAAGCCACGTACTATACTATTTCATCAGAAATCCTTTCCTGCCAAGGACATTCCATTAGTGTTTCTGTCCTTTCTTATTTTTGTCCAGATCTTATTGTGAGTTGTTGCAAAACGTTGCACCATTATGGTACAAATAGATATTAACAACCAGAAAACATATCTGATAAGTAAGCCAGAGCTTTCTTTTTGAGTCATTTGTGTTACAGCACAGTTATCAGCTAATGTAGGCAAATCAGACGAATTAATCTAACCACAAAAAATTCCAAAATATGGATCATAAAGAGACAAGAAACAACCACATCATTTACTAGAAATCATCATTCTTCATCTGTTTCCCAGCAGGGCTGCTCTTGCTATGGCTCCTCAGAGTTTCAAGTAGGAATGGTTCTGTTAATGGTCTAATGCATGCATTTGGTTTTGAAGTACAAAAGCTGAATTAAGCAATTAATAATCATATTTTGTCCCTCCTTGTCCAACTTTGCTTGCAGAGCTGCCACTATACAACTTCAACTGTGCCTTTGGCTGGGGATCCCAAAAGACTTTGTGCCACTGGGAGCACGACAACCAGGTGGATTTAAAGTGGGCAATCCTGACCAGCAAAACCGGGCCAATTCAAGACCACACAGGTAATCATGAGTTCATGATTTAGCATTTTTACATGAGAAGAGGTTGTTCTGTTTGATACCAACATGCCTTCCAAAACCATAGGAGAGTGAATTATACCTAAAATATGTAGAGTCACAAAGAGGGTTCTCTAGGCAACCTAATCTGTTATATGTAGCCACAACTGACCACAATTGTCCTTTCTGTTGGGAAATAAAGATCATTTCTTATAAGGAATTGAAGATATTCCCTTCCCCTGACTTGCCTTTGGATAACCATCATCTGGGGTAGAAAAAAAATCTGAATGACCAAATATTCTGCATGTATCACTTACCAAGTGGCACAGTCATGAACAAACCTCACATTATTCCTGTTTGTAGTTACAGGGACCACCTACCACAGAAAGGTATCATAAGTGAAATTTCCCAGATGGATGTATCTCCATGCCCTCCTCCTCTCCAGCAGGAGCTGGAGATTATAGCCATCTCTTTGCTCACACACAGTTTTTCCAGAAATATCACCCTGGGAAATTGATTGGTTGGTCTTGTAGCATCTAACTCATGGCTCTGCATAATTGGGCAATAAATATGCTACTGGCTAGTGGAGAAGGGAGGGCACTGCGTGACCTGCACAGCCTCTCGCTTTAGTGTTCTCTGTTGCATACGTGCAGATTAATCAAATGTGTTGAGATGAATCCCCCTTCCCACTTCTGCAACCCTTTTGCCTAATGAGAATGACAAGGAAATTAGACAAAATTGGACTTTTTAAATTCTGAGACACTTTCAATTGAATCTTAAGACAAGTACAGTAGTTTCAGGGAAAAAAAAAACTTATAATACTTTGACTATAAATGGCATTGTACAAATAAATGGCATCAAATTAGCTAAATGAAGTTAGCTGAAGTGAAGGCTGTAATGGTGGAAAAATTGATGTAAAGTGAAATGGTTCAGTAGGATCTGACATTGAAAGGAGGTTAAAAGCTATGTTAGCCAGAGACTGACAAAATCTAAAAGGCATGCATAAGTAAAGCTCTAATTAAGACAATGAAGACAGAGTTCCTGACCCAGCACTGCAATAATATTCTGGAAATGAGAGCTATCTGCACTTTGCCACCAAGGATTATAGAGAGACTGAACCTGTCTTCAATCAAGGGATGAAGAAATTATATTCCTCAAATGAGATTTTGTTGTTTCCGCTGGGTCTTGCTAGTGCAGAAGACTTATTTGTTCCCTTAGCTGTAGCTTCAGTAAGTCTTACAGGCAGCCCCTTTTTCTTCTTACTGCATTAACTTCCAATATTTTCCAAAGTTTTCCTTCAACTTTAAGGGCACCTTCACCTGCCAGGTTTGCCATTTGCCTGCTAGCAGTTACAGAATGAGGGGGGTGGGTGTGAACGCAGACCATGAGCAATCTGAGTGGCACTGACATCCCAAACAAGCCCCTCAGTGTCACTGCTACACAGCAACACCACGCTATGTATTGGGAGAACTGCAGTGAGCAGCTCCCAGGCATATCTTGCTCTCAGGTGCACATGTATAAAGCTGAAGAAACTCCACAGAAGTGATCTTCAACAGCAATTGCTTTAAGACAGCAGGATACAGTGTATATCACTTCAAATTATACATGTTGTGATTAAATCTGGCCAGAGTTAGGTCTTCCAACTGAGACAGCCATCCTGATGCTGTGATTATTTTCCTTTTTTCTTCCCTTTGGATTTCCCTACTGACATTCTTTGATGAGATTTGCACATGTTGTGCTGCCCTCTGCACAGAAGCAAAGTTGGAAAGAACATGTAGGCACAAGCATTCCT
>NW_009614503.1:31283-53784 GCF_000690535.1 Cariama cristata | reverse complement strand
GAAGAAGCTGGTCATGATGTTGCTGCAGTAAGATAGAAAAAAGAAAAAAAAGCCAAAATTTTTTTGGCAATTTAACATTGTCTACCCCTACAAAATTCTTTCAAAGACCAGATACTTCCACATGTATACTGGCCAGGATACCTCTGCCCACAGAAAAATCCAAACAAAAGAAAATGTTATTGTCTCATGTTAGAAGAAATATTACTCTTTCTCACTTATTAGGCGCACTCCTTCCAGCCACTGGGTTTAACCCACTCTTCTTTGTTCTTGGTTCACCTTTTACTACCTTGTCCTTCTTACACTTCCCAGATTAGCAATGCTTATCTTCCCTTCTTCATTGGTGCAGGACTACACCATTACAGTCCAGCAAGTCTCAATTATACATTGTTTCAAATTAAATTCAAGAATATCATGTATAAGCAAAGACCAATGTTGATAAAACATGACCCTTCCGAAGCATCTTCTTTTGCCTCTTTTTAATTTTCTTTTGTTTAAGCATTGGTATAAACAGAGATATGTATACTTACTTCAGCATTTGAGGAATAGTATTTCTTATTACTTTTCTCCTTCCTACTTCCAAAATAACTTTATACAAATGCCAGTAAATGCTGTCTCCATCCTTTTGTGTGAGTGCATTACACATGCAATCTTGCACACACCAGGATGTGTGCAATTCTTGCACACACCAGGGTGAACTTTGTATTTTTCCACCATAATTCTCTGCAAAGAAGCTGTTCAAAAGCTGACTGGAATGGATGCCTGACTGGTGTAAATCAGAAGCACTTCTCTGCAGTCAGTATCTTACTTAGCAATTTTCTGTTACCAAACTAATCACACTCCCACATGCTTCTCTCCCAGTGTGATTAAGCAAGTAATTTTCCAAGTTAAGGGTATTAGGTGCTCAGATTTCAATGTGTATAAATCCATTATGCTCTTCAGAAAATGCCAGCCATAATCTTACTCTTCTGGGAAATGGCTCACAAATATATAGAGCCCAATATATTATTACAAAAGTCAAGGGAATAACTCCGGCACCATTTGTGACAGTGCTCAGACTCTATTTAGGACCACTGTTTAGACCTCAGTTCCTGATCTCTGACCATAGCTGTTCAAAGCTATTTTATCCTCCAGTATTCTTCCCATTCTAATCTTGCCTTCTAGAGCACAGATTACTTTAAACAGAGATTTAAAATAGCTCTTTACACAATTAGTTAGAGTAAGCCCCAGGGATTTATGTCTAGCCTGTTGAACTAGGGCTGGCTCTCTTCAGGAGGTACACACTGACTAACAGAACATATACTGTCACACCAAACATACTTTTGACTCCTTCCCTGAGCAAAAGCAAATGCCTTGTGTGTGCCACGTAGTGAACATGTTATTACGGTTCATTCTCAGCACAAAGCATCCCAATGAACAGCAAAGGAGACTGACCGAAGAAAACATAGAATCATAGAATGGTTCAGGTTGGAATGGACTTTTAAAGGTCATCTAGTTCAAACCCCCTGCATTGAGCAGGGACATCTTCAACTAGATCAGGTTGCTCAGAGCCCCATCCAATCTCATTGTAAAAAACTTCTTCCTTATATCTAGTCGAAATGTACCATGTTTTAATTTAAAATCATTACCTCTTGTCCTGTTGCAACAGGCCCTGCTAAAAAGTTTGTCCCCCTCTTTCTTATAAGCCCCTTTTAAATACTGAAAGGCTGCAATAAGGTCTCCTCGGAGTCTTCTGTTCTCCAGGGTGAACAATCCCAACTCTCAGCCTGTCTTCATAGGAGAGGTGCTCCAGCCCTCTGATCATTTTTGTGGCCCTCTTGTTAGAGGACATGAGCTTTCCTACAGCTCCCAAACCAATGGCCTCTGACTCTCTTGGTTGTGAAGCTTGAGTCATCAGCATGGAAAGAAAGCAAAATGATCAGGGGTGGTTGAGGCTTCTTAGGTGAAAAAAGAAAATGAAAACTGGTGGCTATTCCTAACACAGTCCTTCTGTCACAGTAGGAGATGGCAATTTCATTTACTCACAAGCTGACGAAAGCCAGAAAGGCAAAGTCGCCCGACTGCTGAGCCCTGTGATTTACTCTCAGAACTCTGCCCACTGCATGACCTTCTGGTACCACATGTCCGGGGCACACGTCGGCACCCTGAAGATCAAACTGCGGTACCAAAAACCAGATGAATATGACCAGGTGCTGTGGACCCTGAGTGGGCACCAGGCAAACTGCTGGAAGGAAGGACGCGTTCTTCTTCACAAGTCTGTGAAACACTATCAGGTGAGCTTGGCTGCTCCTCACTAAAATACGAAAGCCGAGGCCAGTAAGACCTTGCTGGTCATGTTTTATACAGCGTAGCAGAAGATGTCACTGAAGGATTTATGTAGACAGTGTTATACCTACAGATGAGGTGCTGTTGCTCTGACAATAATGATAGTGGCATATTTCATGGTATCTCAGATGACAGTGATAGAAGCAATTTGTTATCGAAGGCCAAATAAATACTTTAGAAATCATTTTTCATCTGTCACAAAACTGCATCCTTGCCACAGTTTTGCTGCTGATGTAAAGTCTTCAATGAAGTCATGACATTATATAAATTCACATTTGCATATATAAGTCCATAAAGGCATGCAGTGTAGATTGGCAGGTCACAACTAAAGTACATGTAGATGTGGCATCTTGACAAGTGAAGATGTGTGTTAACAACTAACTAAGATATCCTGAATGCTACAATTGTGTATTAACATGAAAACAATGTGAACATTATCTTATTTTGCCAGGTGGTTATTGAGGGAGAAATTGGAAAAGGAACTGGAGGAATTGCTGTGGATGATATTAAAATTGACAATCACGTAGCACAAGAGGATTGCCGAAGTAAGTATGAATAGTAAGAACATACAGAAATCTCATCCAAAACATTATTTCTTTTGTTTTGATAGCTATTTTTGTCTGTGAGAAAGGGATCGATTTTGGGTATATACAAAGTTTTGCACTGAAAACATCCTAATCAGGCACATCGCTTTATTCGTAGGAAATGCCACTGTTGTCATCTCAGTACTTCAGTAACTGCAGTCTTTTGGATCAGAACTGGCATCCTACTGGCATGGATCACAGCATGTTCACATTCTTACATCTCTCCCTGTATTTTATATTGCTGCCATCTTTAAATTTCTCTGCTTTTCTTAATGTGCTATTTTAACTAATGCTCAAAATCCAATTTTATTTCTTCACCCTTTTTAGATCACTTACTACCAAGCCTACTTGAATTCAATTTTAAAGGACCGCATCAAACCCTTACAGAATACACAAACAGGGTGAAATGACCCCTGCTCTGTCCTCTGCTGACCTGTAATTCTGAGTTTGTTGTGACATGTTTGCTGTAGTCACCAGCTCCCAGACATGTGGGACACAAAGTAATGTTAGAACATGGCCTTTTCCACATCTGAGCCAGGCTATTCCTGAGATGCTATTTGAGTCCTTTTATTTCTGGCCAGTCTTGAGTTATTCCAGTCACTGCTGATTATATGTACACTGCTTACTGCATGTAATTTGGCATCAGCAACCCCAGATAAATACAAGCAACTGAACCCTGTCCTTCATGACAGAGAAGAAGCAATGACTTTTATGTCAGAGAGGAAATAGAACTGAGAACCCTCAGCATTAGGAAGATAAATTTATGCCATGCAAGTTGGCAACATAACAGAGAGCAATAATAGAGGATGTTCCTCACCTTTTGTGGCTAATATCCTTTTGAGGGTAACATGACAGGCTTCAGCTGCATGGTAATTGCACTGCAGGATGAGAAAACTGTACAATGTCTTTTTATCTCACAGTTCATCTTCTGGGGTTCATCATATGCCACCAGAGTGACAGTTGGTAGAGAAGAGAAGCAGGACACACTGCTTGGTCCTCCTGCAGTGTCCTCATTGCCAAGAAGAGTGCTGGGACCACGGTGATTGTATTTCCCTGACTCCAAAATAGGAGAGGAAAGTAACTTCTTTCCTAACTCCACGTTTTGAATGTTCGAACCGAATGCTAAGCAAAGATTTTGGCCTGTGGGAGCTAAAGCCAAAAGCTCAGTCTGAAGCCCAAACACAAGTGGTCTCACTGCAGTCAATGAAACTATTCTTGTGTTTAGCTCTGCCTACACTGATGAAGTGTTATGGAATCAGGCTCCAAAATTGTAAATATAATGAATGAGATGCTAATTCATCACACTGATTTCTCTTTCCCAGGCATGGAAAACCCCTGCTGATAACTAAAACTGTGCCAAGACTGGGCGGAGAGGAGTTTTAAATCTTTCTTTTTTTTCTCTGTTAATTTTCAGAGCCTATCATAATGAACAGTTCTGTCAAGCTGACATAATGATGCTCTGACACAGGAAAATCTGCTATACCATTATTGCCAGCATGATAGTCAATCAGTGTTTGTAACCCTAATAATCAATGTCAATTCTCTTTGCTTCATTAGAATCAACTGATGTGGAGAATGAAATAGATGAAGAAGACCCAGAAAGTAATCAAACAGGTAAAAATTGTGTTATTGTTAACAGGGAATGAATTTTAAAGTGTATCTTCATGTGAATTTTTGTATTCTATTTATTTATTTATAGATTAGTTCTCTAACTGCATATTGTATTAAGGTTTTTTGATTCATCTAGATTAGATGCTAAGAAGGCTTACATTTATTTGAAGGATGTAATAGTTTTATTCTCCTCAGTCATATAATCTCATGGACTTTGTATTATTTGTATCTATCTCAAACCTTCCAAATTTTATATATGTAATTTGTTACATTGTATACATATATATGCAGGCATACTATAGTCCCTTAATATTTTGAAATCTAGAAGGCTTGTCCACAGCTGAAGAAACAGCTATCATTATAGCTAGCAATTTATGACTCATGCAGTGTCTAGGTAATTAGGCTCAAAACTCTTCAGGCTAATTGTTTCACAGACCTGGCTGAAAATGTCATTTTATGACCAGTCTACCAAAGCATTATCATTTTCAATGATGATAGCTGTAAATGGATCATTAAATGGATCATAATTGTCATATTGTCCCAATAATAAAATATACTTGCATTTTTCAGGCAATAAGCTTAATTTTTTTCTGTTACAGTCAACAGGATTGCTATCATTGATGCCGGTGAAAGCAGGGTTTGTCCAAAAAAAGGCTTTTTGGCTTTTTCTGCAGCAATTAGCAGGGTTTGCAAGCTTATTGGATCTTTTTCATAAACTGAAAGGGTTGAGGGAAAACATTATGATACCCAGTGAATATTTTACAGAAGGGGGCAGAGTGCTTTTCTGTCACTATTTCCATTTCAAGGCCCAATCCTGAAGTCAGTGAAGTGGAGACGGATGCAAAATGCCTGGAGATTCCCAACCAATGTCTAAGGCTATGAACATTCACACTAAGCTGAATGAGATTTAATTAACATTTTTGAGCTAAATACTGCAAGCTGGCAAAATATAGCCAAAAGGTCTGGTTATTCACTCCGAAGGCTCCCACTTAATCCAAGGCAGAATCAGACCCCTACTAACATGCAGCAGATTCAAGGATCGGAGAACAGTATGGAAAAAATCAACAACTATTTGGGCCACATTATAGTTTTCAGCTATTTATGACTACCTTCAAGAAGCTAGGTTTTCAAATTATGTAGCAACTTGTGTCAAAAACTTGATGTCCTTTCTCCAAATTTCCAACTCATCAAAGAAAGTTCTAACTAGAATCTGTTCTGAAAATTTTTCAATTCTTTACTCCATTTCAGGGTTTACACCTCCATACCATATGGGTGAGGACTACGATGATAACATCTCCAGGAAACCAGGCAACGTCCTGAAGACCCTAGATCCAATCCTTATTACCATCATAGCCATGAGTGCACTCGGGGTGCTTTTAGGAGCCATCTGTGGAGTTGTCCTGTACTGTGCCTGTTGGCACAATGGGATGTCAGAGAGGAACTTGTCTGCACTGGAGAATTACAATTTTGAACTGGTCGATGGTGTAAAACTGAAAAAAGATAAACTAAACACACAGAATTCATACTCGGAAGCATGAAGGTATAAAGCGACTGGAGAAGTTTCAGAGAATTGGGATAGAAGGACATAGCTCGGTCGTGCTGGGGAACTGTTGATCTTCTTTTACTGTACGGGCTGAAAAGTGCATTGATGACACTGAGCCAAGCTTTTCTCAGGAGCTTCAATGAGTGTGTAACCGATAAACATGGACAACAATCTATGTTAACAATCTGAATCATGTACAGTCTGCTTTTTCTGTTGGTTTTATTTGAAATAATCAAATGCTGGTGTTGAGACCAAGTATGATTGACTTATAGTTCATTTTGTCTTTCTTTCTCTCCCTCTCTTTTGTTTTCTGTTAATGGATAATTTTGTTTTTACTGTGCAAAATCCAAGATGCTGTCACAAAATGTATTCAGTGGGGTCCTTTGGATGGACATGCTGTCTGTAGCTCAGTGCCCAGAAAATATTGGAGTAACAGCAATTTAGTTGACTCCTGCACCTGTATTTGTGTATAATTGCTCGTGTTGTGCATAGGCAAAGAAGGGTTAGGATGTTTTTGGAAGTACTGCTGCATCAGTACCGATATAGTGTGTCAGCTCTGTTTACGAAGCAATACAGTCAAATTTTATTGATGTTTTTCAGTGTTGTACTAAATTTTGTGCTTGTGAACTCCATAAAAAAATATGTGCCGCCATCAGACACAACTGGTAACAGAGTGTACTGCCTAAAAACTAAACAAAAAGTCCTTGGCACTGGCTAGTGTATGTCCTCTCAAGTGCCTTTTTGTTTGTACTGCTTCTCATTGTGTTAACATTAACTACAGCTCTGCTTCTCTGCAGTTATGCCCTTGTCTTTAATCATATTCTGATGGCTCACTGACTGAAAAAAAGTGTATTTTAGTGTAAGAAGGTAGCCTCAGCAAGGCAAGGGCTAATCAGATTTGACAACTGGCTCGATTGTTCTGCTTTCTGTATTTCAACTTCACATCTCTTGACCCTTTTGTATAAAGCTGCAATATCCCCTTTTATTGTTCTTTCATATAGAATGTATTTTCAAATGTAAAATCTCTCTCCCTTTCTCTTCTCTTTTTCTCTGTCTTTTCCTCTCTGAGTAGATTGCATAAGCATTTGCCATTGCCAAGGAAAGAAAACTGCAGCTTTAACTTGCTGGTAATGGCAAAGGATTTTATTAGAGTTTGTGTTAAAAAGTAAGGGAAAATTCTTAACTTTACCCTCCAAAGTCGAACTTTGGGTTTCTTCTTAACAGCATAAAGTGACAGTATCTTTTTTCCTGAAGTCATGAAACATGTCTTTTATCCTGAACAGCTTTGCCTGTTAATTACACTAGGGAAAATGATTCCTTTACTGAAAAGATTGCCTTTAAAATGAGAAATTTTCCTCCTCCTCCTGCCCCTACCTGAACCCAGAGTTCTCTTCTCTCAGTAAAGGTGTCTTTTCATGCTAATCAATGTTAACTGGGCTTACGCATGGGTACTGAGGGCAGAATAAAATCCCACAGTGTATGTAGAGTGTGTTCTTACCATTCTGTTACATCCAATAGGCATTTCATACCTGGAGGTTTCTGTTTGACCAGAAGGGCAGATAGTGACAGATTCAGTGAGCTGAGTAATGTAAGCTGTCGGAAAATGTGTTTGACAATTATGTGGCAATTTTTTAATATTTTAGAACAAATATTATTGGACAAATAATATTCAACAGCCTATGCAGCTGGTCCAACAGGGTAAAAAGAAACAAGAGTATGTATTCTGCAGGGGTCTATAGGAGGAGGCAAGGGACTAGAGGTGCTCCTGCAGGTGCGAGCCCCTGGGTTTTCTGCGGTGACCCACACACAGCACAGCCATAACTGGGGAGGCAGTGGAAGAAGGCAACTTTAACCTTCCCCTGGGTATCTACCAACCAGCAGATAAAACCAGTGCAAGCATGGGGAAAAGACTGCCCTGCAAAGTGCTGCACTCATGGTTTTCCTCACTGAATTCCCCAAGTCCAATCAGGGAGTTAGTCTTTTCCAAAATTGCTTCTGTAATAGAGCAATGAAGTATCCTGTCCAGGACTAGGACTAAACAAGGGCTAATTCAGCCTTGAATTATATAGAGCAATGAAATCCACCCCTTTATCAATTAAATGTTTTGAAGCATATAATTTCACCAATATGAACCATAAAACAGAAAAATCTGTAGAAAATCCACCAGTAACCTAGAAATTGAAGAAAAGGGAAGGAGACTGGAGGTAAAAATATAGATTTTGAAGTTGAAAATATTTTAAAGGAAAACTCAATAGAAAAAAAGGTGGACAGTTACTATTTCAAAGGAGTCCTAAAGGCAAAGACTATAGTGAAAATTCGAACACCCACCTTCAGGTCATCAGACCTTACATGCCTAAAATGGAAGAGTTACCTCCCCAGGCTCTAGACCTTGGGTCCTCCAGAAGGTGAGACAGAGCACCTAAGGCCTGAAAGTTTTGCCTAAAAGTTAGTCCATGAAATGTCCCAAGTGACAAACTCACTTTGACAGAGGCAGAATTTTCATTTGTATCTAACACTGTAATTTGACCATAATGGTATTGCAGCAGCTAGTTAATTAACCCAAAGAAAAAAAGGATTTTTCAGAGCTATTTTCAGCACACCACCACCGTGTGATTCAGCTGTTAGAGTCTGTTCTCCTCAGCTGAAAAATCTTCTAGTCCACTAACTTGATGGAGAGTTACATGCATGTATTGCCTTGAAGAGAAAATCCCACTGGGGAGCCCAAGCCCAAAACTTTTTGAAATATTCCCATGGATTTCAATAGATTCTGGACTAGCTCTTGGTCTTGATCTATTTGAACAGCTAAGCTGGTGGTTGGTGGGTTTTTTGATTCTTTTAATGTACTGAGAATAGTGAACGCAAAAGGAAATGTATCTCCTTTGTGGTCTTCAGACCTTACTATGATAATGAGGATCTAGCACTGAAGATTTGATTTCTCTGAAGGTAATAGAATGAAAGTTGCCCTTCAACAAAGGAAAAATGATACTGCAACTTTACATTGAAAAGTATCTTGCACTGATAAATATATTTAAAAAAATTATATGTTTATAAAGTTATTAATTTGTAAAGGCAGTGTTACAAAATGTTCAGTTTATATTGTTTTAGATTGTTTCATAATTTTTAAAGTGTAAAATAACATATTTTTTCTTTATTGAAAAACTATAAAAATCTTCTGTAGTAAAATGATTTCATTTTACTGGTATATTATTGCTTCATGTTTTGTACCATCATAAAACTTTGTGCAAATTTTTTTTACAGAAATTTTTATTTTCTATGACAATATGACACTTGTAAATTGTTGTTTCAAAATGAACAGCGAAGCCTTAACTTTAAATGACATTTGTATTCTCAGACACTGAGTAGCATAAAAAAAACCACATAGAACTGAACTGTAACTTAAATTTCCAAACTATGACTACTACATTCCAAAGAAACAGTTGAATTAAACATTTTCATAAAATATCCCATACCTGATGTATTTTATTATACTAAAATGGATTGATTTTATTAAATGGCTGGTTTTATTTAGCATCTTGCAACAAGCACAGTGTTTTAATCATGGTTATGTTTGTTGGTAGGCAATTCCAACAAACAGACATCTTGGTGAGACCGTTTATGGTTTAGGATGGAGGGATCCACCCTCTGCCTGCCCAATTCCCTCTCCCTGCTGGAAGACACTCCCACTACATGTTTAACTTTTAGTCAAACAGCAGGGATTTAAGAGGGCAAGTCTGCCACCACTGCTTTTAGGTTGTAATTCACCTCGCTGCCGTGGGAAGCCGAAGACACACACCCTGTGTAGGTTATACTCACGCCTTCTGGTTTGCTCTTAGGGGAGGTGAGATTTACTGTGGAGTAATGTCCATTTTTGACAAGTTGCTCCACTGAGTGTCTGCTCCAGTAGTAAGGTTTGTACAGATGAACTCCCTGCACATTTCCGCTGAAGTCATCAGAACTTACCCAACCATGGCCAAATCTCCCAGTGCAGACCACAAGCTGCTGATGAGAGCAAATGCTGCAGGGGCAGCCCATTGGGCCTGATTCGGCATTCAGTTGGGTGCTGAACTCATCTGTGGAACATAGGATCATGCATAGGGACACCTTCAAGAAGTTTGCATCCAGATCAGAAGCTCTAGATTGCACATTTCCTGTTTTATGCAATACTTACCTATTTGTTTCTTGTTAATACTGAGCACTCTGCACATTAAACTTTGTCAAATCCTTTCTTTACGCTGCACACATGAACAATGCACATAGTGTCCGTATATTATTAAGTTGAGTACTCATGGACAAATATTTTACTTCAGCTACTTTACTACTCCTGGGAAAAATCTTGTACTTATTACCACATATGTGAAGATTGTTACACTTGAAGAGAAAGTATTGAATCTTTGTCTCCTCGAGAGAGTGGTGGTGTGGGTACCTATTTAAAATATGAGATGGAACTACAGCAAGGCACCTGAGCAGAATTTTCATCTGTGGTCAGAGTAGCAATTGCTCTCAAAAGATAGTTGTGAAGGTTGTCCATGTAATCACTACATCTAAATTCCTTAGAAATGTCCTTTATTGCACTCTGTTTGCTTCTGTGATAACCAGTCACAGGGCTCTTTCAGGGAAAATAAATGGCAATGGAATTAATTAGAGAAAAAAAAAAAAAATCTGTAAAGTGACTCCATTGAGGATGAAGCTCAGAAAAGGGAGATAAGTATTTTAAGTTAAGAAAATTCTCTTTCTTTCATTTAAGGGAAATTAATTAGCCTAGGAGCTAACAACTACTTAGCACTAAACCTTCAGTTTTCCACACTAAATAGGCTGCATAAATGAAAGACAAAAATGGTGCAATGGGATCTGAATTATGTTTCAGAACACAACTTTTAAACTTGAAAGAAAAATAAGAGCAGATGGAAATAACAGATGGGTCAGCTACATACAACCAGTGCCGGGAGTGCACAACTCTGAGGCGCAGATATTAGGGTCACAATCTGTAAAAAGGGTCTTTGGCAGATAGTGACAAGCAAACCCTATTATTATTTCACCAATCAAACATACCAGCCCTGAGCCAGCAGCCACATAGCCACAGTGCTGAGCCCAGTCCCATTTCCTTGCCTTTTGGCAGGACATAAAATACAATTACACAGCAAAAGGCAGATGTACAGGAGAGGCAGGGGAAGCACAGCTGACGTATGGGCAGGTAAGACCCACCACCATCATGGAAATGACAGCAGTGCCCACCTGTACAAACCTGCCCTCTGGACCAAAGCTCCCAGTCCCACTGGAGATGAAGGCTTCTCAGTCCTCATAAACTACCTTTTATGAGGCATATTAAGACTTAACAGGTGCATACCAATATAGCTCTAAATTTGACCCTCATAAGTCTTTTCTTATGTACAATTCATCCATTTCTAACTCAATTCTGCTTACCCGCTTTGCCAAAGTCAAATGTCGAAGTTGGTTTTGATTTTCAGATCATGGCATCTAGACGTCAGATCCCAGAAGCAATTCCCTTCCCTTTCTTTAATTGTCCTGTCTTTGCAATGCATTATGCCTAATAGCATATTGGTTCAAGCAACATTAATTTATTAGAGCTTTAATTTCTTCTTTTATACTATTTTATGCCTCAAGTCACCCATAACCACAATTTTACCTACAAGTCTTTGTTAAATTATAACAGAGTGTATCTAAATTTTTTTTTGCCATGGGATACTTTGTATAGCTGTTTTATTTGCTGATTACTTCCCCTGTAGACCCTAATTGCCTTTCTACAGCAGGTCCATTCTCTATTCTCATTCTACACTTCTATTCTCATAGCTTCACACAATCAAACTCTAATCTTATCACCTCAGGACTGACGGTGTCTCAACATTTATAACTGAAAATCTCATTAAAAAATCTTCTGGCATTTTTCACAGATGGATGGAGTCTTATCATGTGTCCAAACCTAATTCCACATTCAATAATAATATTCTCCTATTTAAATTTCCATTGTTTTTATTCATCTCTCAGACATTTGATTCATGTCCCTGTCATTGTACAGCATCACTGTGCACCACACACTGTGTTTTATTACAGGCAGTTGTGCTTCCATAATGGGTGATGTGGGTGCAATTGAAAAAGGAATTGCAGTCTTACTGGAGCACCATTAGTCTCAGAGAGGTCAGGTGGTGCTCTCAAGAGGACAAGGTAAGGAGAAGGTTTGTCAGGGTTTGTCAGGTGTTGCCACGACAAAGACTGAGGGATTTAATGATAAGAAGCTGGAGGATGAAGGGTTTGCCTGAGGAAACAAGTATTTCAGGTGACAGGAGCTGCAAAGGGAATTATCAGAAAACTCGGTTGTTCAGTTCCTTTGTTTTTCTCTTGCAAAAAAACATTCACAATTCTTAAAAAAATGTCTGCATTATGGAAGTGTCTCTGGCAGCTGCCATGCACTTTTAAATCCGCAGTCATGGAAGAAGGGAGTAGGGGTACCAACCCATCTGTTAGCTGAACCTAAACAGTGGATTTCTACGCTCAAAGAGGCAACAGGTGTGGATGCATCTTTGAAGGCCCAGGCAGCATCTCAGGACTATAAGACTGGCATTCTTCATGCATCATTTTCATCTTGAGCGCCTTCATTCCCTTTCCTCTCTAACGTTGTTTTATGCCATTTTTTTCAGAAGTAAATTGCCTGGGCTCAACTACTGTTTTTAATGATTTCCTACTGTTAACGTATTTTTCCTTAATGCAACTTACGCTTCCCTCATTGCTCAAATACTTTTATAAACATCTCCCTATGCATTTCTAAGGCATGCACAGTGTGAAATAGCCCCACCCAGTGCAGAGATACCCCATGTCAGAAGAGAGAAGAGCCCACCTCTTCTCACTGCTCCTCTTCCCTATCTCTGCAGGGCTCTGTTCTCCATCTCAGGGCCCCAGACACTACATCTTTAATAAAAAATCTACCTTTCAGAGACCCTCAATATTTTCTACATCAGGCCTCATATCTTTGCATTAATTCATTAATTAAATATTGATACCAATCTTCCTACTAAACATTTACTTACTAGCTTCATAATTGGTAGCGTACTACAGTAGGTCACTCTCATTTTGCCTTTTGAGACTACTAACTAGACCCCAATGTTTTATCTTTCTCTCCTTTTAACCTTCTAATCTGACTGTTTCCCATAGCTCTACCAGAAAGGAAAAAAAAAATGAGAAAACCTAAAATGAAGGCATAGCTGTATCTCCTTTCTATCTATGTGACTAAAAAAACCCCATTGAATATGTAAAAAAAATTAAATTTCTTTTTATTTTGAAATGTGTTTTTGTGGACTGAAAAAGAGAACCACCAGACTGGTTGGAAGTGGTCTTTGAGATGTCTGGGAAGTTGTAAGCAGATAGCCACTGGAGCCTTCTGAAAACTACCCTGTAACATCTGCAAAGGCTTATCAACTCTGCAAAGTGGTGCAAGCACAGGATTATCAAAGTAGGGAGGCTGTGAAGGTATTGATTTACCCCAAGCATGGTTGACAAAATGGAAGAAAAGCAGGAAAATACTTAGTGCTAAAAGTAGATCAGAAAGGACCTCCTTATTCTAGGTTCTACTAGTTTACCTTTTAATCAGTCCTCAGAAGATGGGAGGCAAAGCAATGAATGAACTCAACCAGAACTCAGTCCCACCTACAGCTCATGTTGACTAATTCATGTCCTACGGTTATCATGTAGCTCTGAGACTAAGGCAAGGTGAAGTTGGTTGCCAACACCCTTTGTGTGAAAGATCTCTGACCTTCAACACCAATTCCTTTGCATGCCCTCCAAAAGTTACATGCAGGAAGCGATACCACTTTGTACCGATTGCCCAGGTATTCAAATGTAATTTTTGTTGCTGTAGGCCATATTATCTTCCTTTTGCATTTCTTTGGCCTTTCTTCTTCTTAAGACAAGGCCTGCCTAATAAGCCATGTTTCCACAGACTCTCTGTTTTGCATGGTGTGGGGCACCCCAGATCCCATTTATCAGCTTAGGAAGCCCAGTGTGGGACAGACCTCCCATTCGCTCCACTGATGCTGCTCTGCTGCCTCAGCCGCTTATGGCCTCCTGGTTGATTTGCATCACTGTCTTGTTTGCAACAGAAGGTCATCAAAAGTTCACTTGAAATTGAGACTCTTATTTCAATGCCATAATCTGTAGGCAACTAAGGATCATCTTTGCTACCTTTAACAAGTCTTTTCACAATCTATTCCCTTTTCTTCATGCATACTAAGGTCTTAAAGTGGTCACCTTAAATCCATATATCTTGATAAAGTGGCTGAATTACTGCTGCTGAATGGTAGGCCATTATCTACAACTAGTTTATGGCACTTAATAGCTATTATTGCAAAAGATGGATATCTCTATAGCATAAATGTCTTACTAAAGATCCCGTTAGTACTCTTGCTTATAGTTAAGTGGTAGCTGCTTTCTGGAATGATCAGGTTACTCTCCAAGATTAAATAAACCAGTACCAGTTTATTAGTACAAGTAATAAATAGGTTATATGCATTATGAGGACTATTTGGTTCTTCTTTGCTATGTACTACACATAATAATGTAAATGTGCACAGCACTATATAGACAAACAGACTGAAGAAATGCTGTGAGGATGTCACCATCTAGTTTAAGAGGAAAATACCAAACGTCTGTCAGTCACAAGAACACAACATAGTAACTTGCCTCAGAGTAGCAGTTTTTCTTTTTCTGTTTATAGAGGTATGGTGGTTAGAACAGTTAGAATAAGTGTGTGCCAATTCATTGGAGAAAACTATGGATTTATGAATCTCCTTGAGGAAGTGTCTTCTGATGAAGGACATGAAGGAGCAGAGAGTAGAGGCAGAGTAGATGGGGTCATGAACTTCATTTTACTTCTCATCATGAGTAATAGTGCTAAACTGATAGTCAGTCAGATCTCTCATTTTCTTTAATTTAACGCTATTCTTCTTGCTCCTTGCATTACTGACCCCACATTATAACTGAACCATGTGTTTTATTACAATGCTAAGCACTGCTTTAAATGCACATGAGAAGATTTCAGTGCTTTTTATACCGCACAGTTATGTGTGGTGAGTTTTGTTCTTTTCACATAAAGAACCATCTCAGAGCTAACAACTTGTATTATTTTAATCAAGTCTCATTTCATACAGGTTGTAAACTTTAATACCGATTGCCATTTCTTCTGGGCTTCAAATATAATGCACAGCTCAGCACAAGTCTGACCTTTGTGGTTTCGTATCAGCACATATTTGCTGAAGGCACTTCATTAGACACCAATGGCGATAGAGCTTTCAGCCTTTTTAGTAGCTTTCTTTGGGGCTGTTACTGATTCCCAATATATATTTTTTAACCAGTAACACATTGTGTGTATAGTAAATATAGTAAGCACACATATATACATATCTCCTGAGATGCAACCATAATTCTACAACAGAAGGTGAAGAAGCACTAGAAGTACTAGAACAAAGGGTTTGCCTAAAGGTAAAGGTCTGTGTGATTATTAAATGTCTGAAGGTTTTAGTCAGGTTTGGGGATTCCTTGTGACAGTGTAATGCACTTAGAAATGCAAAGAGCATCTCTACAGGCAGAAGTATTTTCAGGCTGCTCTCATGCTGCTCTTCTAGTTCACTTCCTAGCTCAGATTTTGCAGGCTAAAGAGAGCGTCTTTAATATTCGGCAAATATTTTCCCCTACTACTTCATGCATATATTTTTTGAGCTAAAGGGATTTGTATTTGATGTTTATACTGTGATAGTGCCTACAGGATAACAAATTGTGGTCCCATAGTGCAAAACAATATGAAAAGATGCACATTCCTACCTCACAGACAGGAGCCGTAACGTGGCTGCTGTGAGCGTAGATGGTTCTGAACCCAGTGTCTTCGTCAAGTGCCTTTATTGCCAGCTCTGTCTCTTGTATTTTCCACAGCTGTTGCTGGTTTTTACGATCAATACATCAAAAGTATAGGATGCTACTACAAATGTGGTCAATTAGCCTTCAAGGGTAGCATTCAGTTTATCTACCATTGGCTAAATTGGACATAATCTCCAAAGTGCAAGTTACATCCCCTGTTTCAAACACCTATCTGAGGATGAGGTGAATTTTCCTCTTCCAGTATGAGTTTCTCTTGTCTATAGAATAGTTTAAATTAATAGTTCAGATTTAAAGGCCTACATTTTAGATGGGTAAAATGAAATGAACAAAATTTCCTAACTACTTCTAATTATGAACAAACTAGTGGTGGTTTTGTTTGGTTTTCCCAGGGACAAAGACCTGAACTGCTTTGACTGATTTTTATCACAGTTGGTTTTGACATCTGAAAACATTTGGTCCACCTGCTAACCAGCTAGCAGAAGCAAAACTTAACCATTTAGGCTACAGTAGTACTCTCAAAACTCACTGGTTCAATTTCAGTGGAGGCAAATACATAAACATAGGTAGAACATTGGCTCCTTATTCACTGGGTTGTCCGCTGCTACCTACAGAATTATGATATGCCTTGAAGAAATCTTATCCTACCCTCATACTTAGGCAGACTTGGGTCTGGTCATGTCTTTACTCAGAGTCTAGAACTAAGAATTAAACCTGGAATTTTATAGGCTTGTTAAATCTGCTTCTTAAATTGATTTTGCTCTGGCTGCTACAAGCTAATTATACTGTATTCCTACAGTGCTGCAGTTTAGACTGATCGTTGCCTACCTCATAGTCACCTATTCATCTTCTCACTTCTTCATCTTATGTTTTGGGTTCACTCTGATCTACATGTATAACTTCACACAAAGCTGAGGTTTTTTTCTTAGAGATTTGATCTACCTACAATTTTATTCTCTGGTACTCCTTCTGACTCTGCGAATAAAAAGCATATATTTCAGAAGTGCAGCTCTTCATTCTCCCTAGGAAGTCTCAAACTTCTGCAACTTACAGCTGTATTTCATATATTCCCACGCATTTCAAACTATCATTTTAGATGGTTTATTAAGTATTTTTCTCAGCAAGAAACACACTTATGTCCATGACAGGCAGCATGAAGGATGACCCAAAATCACTGTCTGCTTTTGATACAGAAGGAGCCCTACTGAACATGTTAATGAAACCTGACAGAACCTTGAAATGACCTGGAAGAAACTATCAGAAGTGTTAGTAAGCATTATTATAGATATTTTTATTGATACCACTGTGCTTGCAGTGAACCTCTTTTCTGATTACCTTTTATTAGGAAAACTTGTATTTCTGATCTGAATATGCATTTTAACAAAAGGATCATGACATATCTTCCCTCTTTTTGCATTTATGTGGGCAAACAGGACAGGCCCCAGTATATGTCATGTAAATCACCATGTTGGTGAAGTTTGTTCTGATTTTTTAGTACTCGCTACACCAAAGAGACAGAGGAATCCATATTATCTTCATGTTACTCTTCAATCTATTTGGGAATCTCCATGTTTCAGATGCTTTGATTTTCATCTCTTCCAAGCCCATTTTCTGTTTCTCCATCTTCACTGTGCAGAATGAAGATAGATTTTCTGAGTGTCTCTTCAATCATTCAAAAAAAATACCTTTTTTCTTTCATGATTATTGCCTCAGGTCAGTGCATATTCTAAAACAAATATAAAAGCATATAAGAGACAGATGCTATCCCTTTGGTGCATATGTTAGCAAATGGCTGGAAGACATTTTACAAATAAAATGCACAGATGATAGAGAAATTGGAAACGGCTCATCGTTTCCAAGTCCTTTAAATAGGAGTAATCAGACATCCCAAAATCTGCTAAGCTATGCTGAAGCTGGAGAAAGCACTGAGCCATCAAAATGTCCCTGCTCTTCCAGCTAATGGTGCTGCCAGACCCGATTATATGGGCCTTACTCAAGTAAAACAGCCTTGAAAATCAGGTGGAGCTTTGTATGAAGTAGAAATGTTCAGGGCCACTGTCCACTGTTGCTAGCTGAAAAACAATGCCAGTGTCTTAGAGGACTATTAGCAGACAAGTAATAAGTGCCATAGCAAAAGACGACTGTAGAAAAACTTGAAAAATGAAAAGTAAATGTTAACCAATTGCAGAAGCAGAGCAAACTGGTCATTAGTAATTCACACAGACTTTCAAATACGAAATAATCATTACAATATTTTGCACAGAACACAATTTTAGCTTTTATCATTACAGCTTAAATATAGCTCCCAGCACTGAAACTAGTTTTTACATTAAATGCAGCATAGTAGTTGACGTTACCATATGAAAATCAAGACCTGTAAGTTCATAATGTACATTCAGAATGTAAGAAACCCCCAGATGGCAAGTTTCAAACAACTACTGTTGTTAACAAATATATAAAGCCACTTTTTACATCATTTCCTAAAGTTAGTAGCTCCTCATTCCTCAAGCAGTTGAAATAACTTCTGATCCCTAGACATGTTGTTTGGTGCATAACTGCACACAGATACGGGTTCACTTTAGGCACCTAACTCGCAGAACTCATTAAACATCCAATTTAGCTGTTCTGAATTACTATCTGTAAGACCTTATTTCTCTCAATACAAAAGAAACGTTAGAAGACAAGTCTTCTCCTCTCCCCCAAATCAGTTCCAATGCTCAACTCCTGCTGTAAATTACTATTCAGTGTAAGCAAAGTCTCAAGAACTTCCTTGCTTGTTTGCTATTGGCAAACACATTGTGATCATTCAGCAGCTTTTCAGGTTTTTTGAAAGTCTTCTGCTCTTCATTTCACTGGAAAAAATGAAAACAGAGGCAATTGATTAACATGCACATAGGATCTGTCCAAGATTTTTGACCCAAGAACCTGGTGGCTGTCATGTGCAGCAGCATAAATAAGTAATACTTTAAAATACATCTGTAAGAACTGGCATCATCTCAATATTCCACACACAACAAAACTATATGACTGTAAAATGTATTTGATGGCCATTGGTAGTGACAGGACTTGTCTTTTTAAATTCCATCTCATCTCTAGAGTAATTGAACTCTGGTGCAGCTGCTAGAAGCTCAAGTTCCACCTTCCAATACAGTATTATCATTTGATTGTAAAGACTTCACTCAGTTCTAAACACTGAAAAGCAACACAGGTCCAACTCTGGGAATTAATATTCCAAAGATCATGGATTTTTTTAGACCTTTAAAACAAGATCTAAAACACTATGGACTGAATTAAAACATATCTTATCAGCCAATCAAGATGAAATGATCCCCTGAAGCAGAAGTTTGGCATTGTGAGAACATTTTTAAAGCTTGGTTTGAAATCTGCTTGAACACACATTCCAAGTATAGTGAAAGAGTTACTGAAGAGCACTTAAAATGCTACATATCTTGTATGTGACCCTAGATTCTACGTGGACAGAATGATTAAATAAAAGTGAAGTAGTTCATTAAGCAAAGAGTGTGACTGCAGTTTCCTAACATATGTCTCATCTCTATACAGATGACGGTTTCTATTGTTTTCTTTAGCTTGTGAAATAGAACCAGTTGTCACCAATGCTGTTGCCTTTTCAGTCAAACAGAGCATTTGGCTGTGGCAAATTGTCCAGTTTTTCTAACTATTCAATGTACAGGCTCAGCTGTCTCTTTTCTGAAGACTTTGCACTGAAGGCCTAACAAGAAGATACACAGCTTAGTCATATTACTGCCTTTGGCACTTAATTAAAGAGGGTGCTACTAGAAAAGTGGATTTAATCCCAGTGTTTTAATTAAATTCTATCTTGGCACAAGTCCACCTGTCTGGATTCAATTGGATATAGTTCTCTTTCCTTCTTGCTCCAGACATTACCATTGCCTGCTCCCATTGAACTGCTGCAGTGATTGTCCCATTGCATTTGAGTGCAAATAAAGGTAGTCCTCAAATATAGAAAGCCTCTTGCATAAAAGGGATGTAACATCAAAGCTACTATTTAAGACTAAAGTGTTACACCATTTTCATGTTCAAATTGTCTGAGGCAGGCAGTTGTGTTCACACTCTGATCCCATATTGAGTGTGATGGTGTAGCCATGCACGGAGATCAGCGCAGACTACTAAAATTAGTTTGGAAAGGCATCATCTGTACTGCAAGCAAGAGCCAAGTTATCACTTCAGAATTGTACTGGACAAGTTTATAGAAGGTGCAGTGACTTCATTATGAATTACAGAGGAGACTGACATTTCCCACTCAGAGTGGCAGAGTGGGTGAAGCCAAAATCCTGAATGTGTGGAAGGTGGGCAATATTTTGCAGCTTCATTTTACTCATCTTTGGGAATCCTAACTAGTTAAACACAAAAACTTTCAGAGAAGCGATTTCTTGGGGGCAAGGTTGTAACAAGGAAGTTACAAAACTTCTGCTATTAAGACTCCTATGTCAGTAGCCTATTGAGGTAAACCTCCTAGTAGTGGAGAGGAACTGAGTATGACCCAAGGTCAGTTTGGTTGATCTTATGGTGGAAAGGGCTCTGAATCATGTGTGTAAGTATAGTCACCAGGCTGTCATTCTTTCATCAAAAAGAAAACAAAAAGCAACACAAAATGGAGGTATCATTTTTTTATACCGCACACAACAAATTTTAAACTCTGACATCATTCTTGAAACAAAAACCTTGGTCCTTTGCTGCCTCTTGCCAAAGAGTTGCTCAGCCATATCATGAGGAAGAGGAGAGGACAAGGGTGGAAGAAACCAAGGAAAGAGGTGTGGAAGCAGGTAATTTGAAAAGAGTGAGTTAGCATCTGCCTGTAAAACACCAGAGAAAGAGATGAAGTGCTGAGTCACAACAGTGGGATTCATCTTCACCCTCTCTAGTCATCCAAAAGTGAGGTCTAAGCCAGCCATCCAGTTTCTTTCTGTGAGTAGAGATGGGGCACTTCCAGATGGCAATTCAGCTCACACTTCTTGGATGTCTATCTTAGGAAAAGACGAATCCCGGGTGTGCTCCAGCAGCCATGTAGCCACATGCCACCACTGACTCAAGGCTTCTTAGTTAATTAGAGTTAAAATGTCAACATATGCATTGCTTACCACTCCCACAGCCTTAATCCTGACTCACATCTAACTGTTACTGCTCATCCTTTTACTCCCTTCTTCAGGCATAGGAAACAACTGTTGAAAGATATTCGAACTTTTAGAGAGAATACTGCTGGTAAGGAGAAAGCACAGGCCATGTGATTCATTATATTTTAGAACTACTGAAAAACAGACTAGTCGCAGCACAGATACCGGTCTATACCAGTATGATGGCTCTGTTTCCCGTTTGGTGACATATGTGAAATATTGAGACTACACTCCCTCCCCACATGAAAGCAAATACTAAGAAGTGCACATGTTTACCAGTCTGAAAGTCATGACACATGATACCGTTAGGACCCGTCAGGCACTTGCCAGTTTCACTCTCTGAAAAGAGCATTTTGCCACTCTCAGTTTGCCTACCCATTCGGCCATTTAAGAAAAAATTTTTTTGTCAGACAAAGAACGTTAGCACCCAAGAAGGACATATTAAAGGGAAAAAAAAAAGAAAATACATTTCTTACTGAAAATAACTGCATAATTAAGGAGTAAACCATACCATAATGTGCATTGTTAGGCTTGTTGAACTTACATGACTCTGGCACATTACAAAACTAAATGCATTCAGTTATCTGGCAGGAGGCAAATGTCTAAGCCAAAGTTTCACGTGCCCAGACTCATTGTTAGAGAAAATTATAAAATAGCCAGAGGCATGTTTTGTTTTGTTGTTTTAATTTGGGGATTACAAAAGCTGATAGATCTTGACTTTCATCAATCATTTTTCCCTCTCTCTTGGAATAACTACACAGTTATTCCACTCCCTCCCCGCCTACCAGTCCCGCCATCTCTGCAGGAGACTCAGGCTTGGTCCCACACCTTTTGTGGCAGTACTAAGGCCGCAAGATCTGGGAATGAGAGAAGCTGCCGACAGCCAGATTCCCTGCTTGTGCCTAACACAGAGATCATGCTAGCTGTACATGAAGACAAAAGTACTTCTCAAAGTGCAAATAACCTACTCTCTTTCAGAGCTAACCTCCCACAGTTGTGCCTTTGCTTTGCAGTCCCAGCACTTCTGGACCACAAGACAAGGTGGCCAAATGACTCTTTGTGATCCACACACAGCTCGCTGGCACGCCTAGCCTGCTCTCATTTTCTTACACCAAGTGTGCCAGAGCCGGGGGGAGAACAGCAGCTCAAACCACAGGATGGGGAAGGCTGCGGCTGGTAAGGAGGCCCCTTTGCTCATGGAGGCCTGCTGGAAGCAGGAGGGATAATTCACACCTGTTTGCCTCTCTCCAGCTCCGGGAGCTCCATGAGACATGCAAGGAGCCAGTAGATTGCAAAACATGCCCGTGCCATGTGGCACCTAGAGGGAGGCAGCTTGTGGCACTGTGGGTGCTGGAGGTGCTGCTGCTGCCTACAGCCTGCTGCCCACATCCCCCTCCCCACAGCCCCCTCCC
>NW_009614503.1:17588-31255 GCF_000690535.1 Cariama cristata | reverse complement strand
GCCACAGCCACCGCTGGACCAAGCAGGCATCAGCGGGAATCTACAGCAGTGGTAGTGGGCTGGCAGCTGCAAGCTGTGATCGCCCACGCTCTTTGCAAAGGTGGGAGTTTGGGAGAGACAGTGAGGGGTTCAGGTTGTTGGGAGGATTTGGGGAGGCAGAGGGGGATTGCAGCAGGGTCTGGGGAGCACATCTGAGTTAGGGCAGTGGGACTCAGACCCTGTGAGTGGGACTGGCACCCTGTGAGCCAGCCTAGCTGAGGGAGACACTGGGGAGAGGGAGGCTCTCAGCCAGATGAAAAATTTGGATTGTGGTTTGTAGGATTTGGCAATCTGGGCACTCCTGTCACAAGCATTTAGAGGCACTTTGGGTTCTGCCTTTCCCAAATGAGTACTTGTAAGTCGCCTTGATGTTAATGAGAATTACATGCAGACATCAGGAAAAGAATAGTCCCTCTACAATGGGCATGTGACAGCTAAAGTGCATCAGTCAGCAGGGAAACAAAAGAGGTCATAATTTATGTAAAAGGTTCATTTTTAATGTAAATTCTGCCCCCAAATGCTCCGCTTACCAGACTGAATCTGTGGTATTTGGCAGTGGAAAATGAAAGGGGTGAAAAACTCACTGCTGGCAGGTAAATGCATAATGTGATAGATTGATTTTAAATCCTTGTCATCTTGCTTTTTCACCTGCATACATAACGATCCTCTGTTAGTCATTAGGGCTCCTTGTACCTTCAGCACTCTAAAAAAATATTGGCTTTGAAATGATACTTCATTGTTACGGAATTTTTGTCAGCTAGCTCCATTTATCGATGTATCAAAGCCATTTTACAAGAGATAGGCTCCATTTTGGCACCGGTAGCGCATACATTACGTGCCTTGTGAGGACTTGCATCTCATTCCAGCACAGAGTGGAAGTGCCAATTGCCACCACGGTACATAATGAGACGAGTCACCCGGCATTGGGGACAGCATGGAGATGTGAATGAATCGGCCCCCGATGTTTACTCCTGGCCAGAGATGAGAGGAGCGGGGACATGAGGGGTCGCAGCAGACTCATGCTTAGGGTGCGACTCTGCGCAGAGCAGCTGAGGATTCTGCTGTCAGAGCCCCCGGGGTGGGGGTAACATATGCCACTGAGCTGCATTTTTCTGTTGATCTATTTACAACTCCTCCCTAGACAGCAAAAGCCAAGCCAGGAAACACTCTTTTTCTGTAGCCATATGTGTGTCTGCAACAAGGGGTTTTTTCAGCATACCGGTGATAACTGGGGGTGTCACACTGTTTTGTGAGGAAAATTTTGAGGCATAAGCCAAACCACGGAAAGACTACTACCAAGCAACTACCTCCAAAGCTGTTCAGTCTCTCTTGTGAATTAAATCATTTTTCTTTGTCCTTTTGTTTAGATCTTTACCTTGTGTTGCCAAGCAACTGCACAGGGAAAGTTAATGGCAAAGCTCCCCTTTTAGACCAAGGAGGTAGGAGGTCTTTGAACTGAGGCGATCAGGTGTGGAAAAGACAAGGACTGAGAGAGGAGAAAAAGCCCATGGTCGTTTGGATCTTTTTGTATTTTCCATGCATCCTAGAAACAGAGGATGCTGCAGCAGAGATAGCCAAATACAGGGCTTTCCTATGCATAGTTTATTACCATGTCAGTTCAAGGAAACTGAACCCAAGTGCAGGTTATGTGCTGAGAAATGTCAAAAAGAAAATATCATCACATCAGTGATTTCTACTCCAAATTATCCTACCAACAGGATTTCTTCCTCGAAAGGAAAATCTTGACCCAGTTCACTGCCAGTCACTCACAGCCTAAGCCTCTGCAGCCCAAGAAGGAATCTCTGCCTCCACTAAATCACACTGAAGCTGTAAAGGATGCCACAGCTTCCTGCCAGCAATACCTACCGCAGCTTCAGATGATAAACTCAAAGCCCACAGGATCCCTATGAACTGGGACATGTATTTTTCAGGCTGAAGGTTCATAGCTTAAATAGCAAAAGAGGGACCCAAGACACAAGGAAATGGCTGCCTCATACCAGCTCCCACACTCAATTTGCACAACTCAGTGAACACAGCCACCAGACTCAAGGAGTCCTGACCGTTAGGCACTTCTGCCCACCGCCATCAAAGACTCCTGAGCCTGGCCCTTTCCATTAATTGCCTTGCCTTCTCTTTTAGGAATATTATTAATGATCCCGGTCTTGTTTTCTGGTTATAACACATAACAACCACGCCCCTCGAGGCCAGGATTTCAAAGGACTGGTATTAGTTCTAATTACTTGCTTCATTTTGTAAACTCTTGGGTTTAGAAGGTATTAATTAGATTGGCCTAGTTAGTAGTATTTTCAATTCATGATTTTACCATGCATCGTACATTTGGCATTTCTCCCAGGAGCTCAGCTGCTGGACTCAGGGCACTGGATGGGGACACTTCCAGCTCTCTTCACAGAGAAGAAACTCTAGGAAAGTTGAAGTTTTTGCACCTGAGGACTCAGAAGAGCACCAAAAAAGTATTAGTTAAAAACAAGCCTCTCTTACATTTTTAAACCAATCAAATCAGTACAATGACATTAGAGGTCCTGTTTGACGTTTTTTAATACCAGTCATACTAAGTTGATTCAGTGCGAGCTCAAACATTTAAAGTCTGGTCTAGATGGAGCCAAAATAGAGGAATTAATCTCCAAAAGCTATATGTGCTATTTATGCCTCATTTAATCTCCGATGGCCAATAAATACATTAGTAGGAACATGTAAGAAGAGTACATGGAAGCCAGACTCAATAAGAAGGTGGTTTGGTGTCTGCTGGGTATTTATGGGAATCAGTGAGAGCACGGAAAAAGACATGGGAAAAGCAGAGAACTGCTGAGGACTCATGGGATGAACTTAGCAGTCCCCAATGGAGCATGAGAGAAGTCGTGCTTCATGAGGGTGCAGACCGGGAAACAACCTCTCTCTCTATAACTGGCAGACCTATTTGGAAGTAAATATTATTCTGTGTTCATCATTCTCCATGTTTGAAAAAATTTTACTATTGCAGGTGAAAAACTATATCATGACAAATACAAACTGCAATCAAGCCTAATTTTTGTCACACAGTATCATGGGTGCAGTTGTGAGAGTTGTGCTGAGGCTTGGCTAAAAATATTCCTACTGTATTTTGCAAAATTTATAGGCTGATCTGACCTGGCAATTCCTGTGTTTCTATCTAGTCTAGTATCCTGTCTCTGAGAAATGCTAACACCAGCAGCTTCAGAGGACAAGAGATGAAACCTCTCACAGTCAGGTGGCACAGTCCACCCTGTAAAAATAATATGCAGAGCCATATCAGCAAAAGATTGATTACTGAAGACAAACTAGTTCAGCTCTGTAACAAATGCCCCTATGCAATAATAGCATACTATTTACAGCTCATATGCATTAAAGATCAAAAAGTCTTTGTTTTATCACTAACAGAATCATGGACTTTCAGCAGCCATAGAACTGTACACAGAGACAATTATCTTATCCGCAAGCTGTCAACTCTCTTTTGCTACCTTTTTCTGAACACAGTAAAGGTTAAGTTATTTGACCTAGCAAGGTAAATTCAGTTGTGAGCTATAAGAAATAGGAAATGCTCCTGTAGGTTTAAAATCAAGGAGATCCAAATTTAAGATCTCAGCTAAAATAATAGAAAGCCATCAATGTGCCAACATTACAATGTAACTGTACACAGCCCAACTCACATTACTAATATGGTCTAATATTTCCTGCAAATTTTGTCTGAAATTATCAAGCATTTTATTCTAGTTTAATAATGTTTGGGGTTTTTTTAATTTAAAGTATTTGTGTGCATCATATATAACTGATAGCTCCTTAGTTCTCTTACTTCTAAACAGGAAATCACACTGTAGATTTTTCTTCTAAGATCTCTGATAAAATTCAAACATATGTGTACATATGCATATATATACATACGCACACGTGTATATATAGTTGTTAACTTGTATTTCTGTGTGACAAGATGTGTTCATACTTGACAAGTCCCTTTATCAGGAAAAGCAATAATAAATTTCTCTTTGCAAGCATTCTGCTTCTTCAGAATCGCCTAACCACCATTAAAACCTTCCTGGTTCTTTGCTAACCTACCTTAATTGATATGATTTATACATTAATATGAATGTTCTGTGGCAGACATAGTGATTCTAGACAGACCATAGACAGATCAAATTGGATCTTTAATTGTATTTTAAAACATGCGAAGTATGAATTCTATATAATACCATTGAAGCTAAGAGGGCTAGGAGTGTGTTGCATTGGTCTCTGTCCTCCCTAAGAGACACAAGATAACAGACTGAGAGGAAACCACCAGGTAAACATATACGCTGAGCTGAAGGGAAGCGCTTCATGAGTTTCGTGTTAATTATTCTCCCTCCTCCCACACACTGGTTCTTAATGCACAAACAGATCGATGTGGATGGACACGTTTCAGGTACGCATAGGTCACTTGCCTAGAAGCACCAAAGATCTCCTCTGAGGACACCAGACTTAGCCTGAGAGAGGCCTCTGCACCAGGGCCAGCTGCCACAAGAGTGTGGAGAAGACAACAGACCACCTCCAAAGAAACTTGTGGAATAAAACAGAAAGAAGTCCTTGAAAAGGTTGCCGTGCTCCTGCTTTGCTTCCCAGCTGGCAGGCAGAACCAGCAGCCTGTGTTGCTGGAAGTCTGAGCTGCAGAGCCTTCTGGTGCTTAGGAGATAAGGACAGCTACTGAGCCCGTGGAAAAAACAAGATGCACATTCTAAAGATTTATACTGTGCAATCACGTGCATACATCAACAACTGTGTTACACTACCTGTGGCCCAGCGTATTGCCAGACAGTACTTGAAACTCATGGTCTTCTCTGATGAGTAAGATACCTTCTTCAGGTGGTATTCAGAGATGGGGTCTCAGAGTATAAGGAGCTATTGAGAGCATGGGGGTGAGCTATGGAAGAGTGTCTGTAGCCACGTGGGCCACCTTTGTGTGTCTGCAGAGGAGGATTTTATCCCTCTCCAAGAAATGCTGTGCAAACAGCTGAGCATTCAATGCCCTCCTTGACATTTCTCCATTGGCTTCTCATGATAATAATTTTATATTTATCAGAGCACACTGATTTTGCTATTTGAACCTCCCAATTATCTTTGTGTCATTTTTTTTTTCCAAGAAAGGTAGTTGGTTAATGCAAAACACCGTAGCCAGGAAATCAAGAGCTTTTCTTTCTGTTCCCAGTTCTGGCATTGCCTCCTTCCATGCCATTGGCATCGTCTCAGGGCTCTCACCCTCCCCTTGCATACAGAAGATTGTAGCACTTGCAGAATTGGAGGAACTTGCTGCTAACATTTGACCAGTCCCATATAAGCACCAGGAATTTTAAGAGCAAGGAACTCTCTATATGCCATATGGCATTGATATTAATATATCAATAAATTCCTCCCTAACCGCAACAGATGCTCAAGTCAGTAGTTTCACCATACAATATAATGCACTGTTGTGTCCTTTTCTGTGAGCAAGAATAAGCCAGATGCTTTTCCACAACATATTGGCAGAAATATGGTGCTATACAGCCAAAGAAAGCAAACTTTACCTCCACTACAGATGAGCCTCTGCAGAACAGCTTTTTAAATCTTGCTTTCTTAAAGTTGATTAATTTTGTCAAAGGATTTACCTACTGATCACTATCCAGATGATCAAATACTGCTGGAACTGAGGCTGATGTATCATCAAGATACATGAAACTCCCCTAATGTCACAATTATATTTTTCTTACTTCTTTTTATAATACCATTAGACAAAGGAAACAAATTAGTGATTTTCATTTTTCCTCCATTAACTATTTTTTTGCTTTTTTATCTTCTCTGTTCACTCTCATTTATCTTGCTTCTCATTTCCTCAGAGAGCAAACAGTGCTAACCTGCTTTCCTGCTTCCCTCATTAAATATAATTTTAATTATTTTTACTTCACCCTTACCCATTAGTTCTCTAAAGTTCTCTTCCAGCTGCATATATTAACATCTCACTATTCTAATCATTCTCTGTTGCAAATATCATCACCTAATATTGGCACTTGAATCTTTGCTCTTTGATCCCTTAATTGGCATCTACTGTTGAATTCCTGTGAGGCTATGCTCTTTCACTACTCACCTTCCCAGTAATTCACATCACCAATTCCTAAGTCTCCCTACCTGCTTATATTTCAGGATGTGCTTTCACAAATGGTTTAAGCCACCTGAAGGCTGTGTGGCCACCAAGAAAGAGTTATCTCACCATCCCAACGTCCCTGGGTGCATGTTCCCACCCCATTGCTGGCACTGGCATTACCACCTGTGCAACCACATGGTCAGCCGGACCACAACTGTTATTTCAGTTCTTTGTGCTTTTTTTTGGTAGGGTAAATTTTCTGATAGATCAGTTAATGCCTGTCCAAGGGAGACAGCAGGGCTACGAGCAGAGCGAAAGGAGGGACTGCCTCTTTTTGGCCTCAGGGCACACAGACGGATTTACAGCATGCATGAAACTGCTGCCTGGTAAGTGTGAAAACCACACAGTGACAGGAAGAAATGTGCATTTAGATTCTTTCCAGCTACCACTTTTCTGTTTTAATCACAATCACGGTTTTATGTGGGCAAGGCATTACCCTTTTGGGGAGGGGGTTGCTCTTTGCTTCACTGAACTGTTGAACTTCACCAGGCCTTCAGTTCAGCCAAAAGCAAAACAGGTCTTGCAATCCTTAGTCATCGACTTCAACAGGAGTTTGTCTGGAGGGGAGGAGGGAAAACCGTTAACGAATAGGTCTAAAAATAAACGCAAGGGTTTCCTGACATTGTTTTCTGGTCTTCTGTGTTCCCCATATGAGGGAAAAAGAACAGTGGGATTCAAACTGCATTTTAGTTTGCTGTTAAAATTCAGACCCCAAGTAAATATGTAAGTAATAGCAGGACTCAGAAATAAGAGCGGCTCTTGAATGTAGCCATGATGACCTTCACTCCTTTTGTTCCTGGCGTTTCTGAGAGAGAAAAGAAATCACTCACCATTACCTTCAAATTATTTGATAAAAGTTTAGGTATCCAAAGACTTAACACTTAAAGGATTCTTTTTCCTCCAAAACCTAGACTACTTTTATAAAAGAAACCAGTATGCTACATTTATAGGTAACACCTTAAACTCCTACATGTCAGAGAATATAATGAAAGCTCTAATTGTTTCTTTCAATATCTTCAGGGAACCTGTCAGAAATTCCCCCACATCTGCAGCAGCCAAATACACAACTTTTCTAGTGATGTATCTATCTATGTCACAGGACAGGCTTAAAAAAGCAGCAGTGATATTGATCTTTCAGAAATCTATACAAAAACTATTTAGGTTCATCTGTCTTGGACACCATAATTATAGAGCAAAGACCTGACTGTTAGATTCCTTGATACATGCCAAAAACTAGTAGTTTGAGTACTTATTTTCTCCTTCAGAGTAACTCATTGCAAACTGCTCTAAAGATGTCCAAAGAAATCCACAAGTTTTCCTAATGGTTTGCAAAAGTGAAAAAGCCCATTTCTTAGGGTTTTTTTCTGTTATGCAGGATCTATATAACAGGCAAACTCCATTGGGGTCTGGAAGTATCTGAGGTCTATCGTACTGATGTAGTGGCATATGAGTTTTCTCACTTTTGCCCTTCTGATGCTCTCCTCCATGCTACTGGTAGGGAGTGAGCCTGTGTAGGGCTGAGCTGCCTACCATGCCAACCAGGGTTAACCTGTAACAACTTACTCCACTTTTTTTGCTGTTCCAGACAGCCTTAACTTCATTTCACAGAGTTTAAGATCTCAAAGGATCATTGGTTCACCTCATATGACCTTCTGTACACAGACAGAAAGTATTAATCCACTCACAACTGCAGGTCCAAGATATTTGCTTGACTGAAGGTTTCCAGTGTGAGGAACAAGGGCCAGTTTAACTGGTGTCATTTGCAGCAGGGACAGCTCCTCACCCGGCTGGTTGCTTGCCACGTGCTCGTCCTGGTTCTCTGCCCCCGCAATACCCACAGCTGCTCCAGCTATTCCCCACAGTGCTCTCAGGCATTTTGCTACTCCTTGCACATCTGCTGGCATCCTGCATCCTTTTGGCCTGGGTGAGCAGATATCCATCACCAGCTTGACTTCTGCTAGGCAGGAATTACAGAGGTCCAGGGCCACAGTGCTGCGTTACCTGATTTTTTTTTCATCCTTTAGTTCCTACCCATCAAGTTACACTGCTCTTGTTTGTTAGGGAGCAGAGTGCCTTGAACACAAGATGAAGATGCTATCAGCATTATTTCTGTGTATGTATCCTGTTTTGGTCCCTTCTTCTTTTAGGTTCTGCCCTCTCTGTGACTTCCCCATGACCTTACCACTTGCTCTGTGAGTGCCTCTGGTTATTGTGTGTCTATGCTTAGATGCTTTCCTGTTATTGCTTTACCTTCATCTGCAGCATGTGCTCCCAGCAGACAAAGTACAAGTGGGAGAAGGCTGAAGCTGTAGTCAATATGCATTAATTTGGAAGTATAGTTTATCCACCTGAGGTACAGGGGAACAAAAAAGACCTCAAAACCAAAGAAGTGTACTAGATATAAAAGAGTATGTCCACAGGTTCCCATTTTTCTTCTAATGTAGCTTAATGTGACAGTTCAACTTAGAAAGACGATCTGGGTCCTGTCCTTCACCACTCTGTTCAGTCAGCATTAGCTCAGGAAAGTGGCTAAATATGACATAAACTGTTATTAGAGACAACTCTGAAAAATATTCATCTACAGACCTAGGGCCACCACCATTTGTTTGAATTTTCATTCTCCATCTCACCAGCTCAAAGCTTTTGTTTTGCTGGAGGGCAGCGTGTATCTGGCTGGCTGGTGAAGTCAGCGCATCCTCGATGGAAGGCAGAACACAGAAGAGCCAGCCAGGCCAGGAGGCAGCTGTCTCCTCCACATTGATGCAGAGACCACTCACTGGCTCAAATCCCTTCTCCAGCCTCTGCTCATCTCCTAATGACATAATTACTTGATCAAGATGATCTAGCTGCTTGATCAAGCCCTAGCTACATCAAAGACTAACTTGATCTCTGGGCCATGAGGTGCTCTTGAGACAGTAAAATTTTTTGCAGTTAGGACAAAGCCCACAACAGGAGCTTTTACAGTCAGGATGGAGATGGGACCAGAACATTTTTGGATGCTGAGCACTGACTACAGACATTCTTCTTCATGAGAAAAGACTATTCAGAAGTCTGATTCACTGTATAAAAATAAAAGTTATACACTAACATACAACTGGGGGTTATTTGCTATAAAGCTATGAATATAGTTTAAAGCTGGAATGGACTACTGTGATCATCTCATTTGATCTCCTACAGGGCATTAACTATTGGAATTCCCTGAACTCTTGATATAAAAAAGTTTGACAAAATTTATTACAAGTCTGTGACTAATTATCCTCCTTATTAATAAATTGTACTTTTATCAGTGAAAATTGAGGTAAAATGTTGTAGTTCTATAGTGAATGTAACACAGTAAAACATTGGTTTATTTTCTCATAAAACATTGAAATTACAGATTAAAATTAATATCAAATTGTAAATATCTAAATAGAGGTTCTCATTGTTGTGACAGCCTTCAAAAATATTCAAATACATACAGTGTTGGCATTATTGAAAACCTGCGTAGAAACCTGGTTTGTATCCAAAGTCAGTTAATCTCTTTCCAAAACACATTATAAATAAGAATTGATTTGGTAACATTTTAAAATTGTATTATCAAGAAAGCCAGGTCTAAACGTACCATTTTAACTTGATTTGCCATTTCTCATTATCATTTTACTATTTATTTTGTCCCATTTTTCAACTGAATGACTTAAGTATTGCCCTTGAGATGCTCCTATTTATAGCATATCTTAGAATTTATTAGGTTCACAAAAATTCAGTCGATGATGTTGACCTTTACAAGAAAGAATCACTCAGACTCCTTAATTCCATTTCACTGCATTGCAGTGGTAGCTATCTTTCTCCATTTTGTCTAAATTTTACTTATTAATTTCACTATCCTAAGGCTGCCTCAAACTGGAGGACATTTTCAAGCATCAGTTTTTCATGGCTTCTTCATGAAATGCAAATTTTCTCCTTTTGTAGTTTTCCTTTTCATTGAAAACTTAGGATAACAGACAAATAAACTATCTAAGAAAAAAATGCTAGTTAGTGAGCTCCCATTGAAAGCTATATTCTGCAAAGACAGAGAAGCCTTACCTTCCACAAAAGCATGGTTAAGTCCAGACCAGGGCTAAGAATCAAACTGAAAGAACGACCATCCAGGTCACCTTACAGTAATGTGCGTTATCTACTTCAAAATTAATAGAAAGTCCAGGAGCACTAGAAATACCAGCATACAAGAAAAAAAAAAAAAAAAAATGCAAAACCGAATTAATTTAGTAGATTACAAAGAGGTTAAATAAAATGTCAGCACAGGGAGGAACATGCATCACTGAAAAACTTCAGCATACCAAGTAGATAGTGTGACTACTGATTCACAGAAAAGAAGGTGATGGCAGGTTAATTAACCACATTTCATGTAGCTGTAGAAAGATCACAAAAGGAGCAGAGACTCAGAAATGGCAGTAAAAGCTCCTGTATTTTAACTTTCAAAGCCAGAATTGGCATAGATTTTGTTTGTAATTGCTGTCACTAACTGCTGACTGTTTCATTCTGGTGTGCAGAAGTACGTGCCCAGTAAGCCATGCCTCAACACAGAGGTTAATTTAAAAACTCAAGAGAAGCTAGAAGGACAGCAAACCCAGACAGAATCACAATATTTACTCAGCCAAATTCAAAAGCAAAAGCTCCAATGCAATGCAATAAAACACAGAAGAGGCAGGTATATAACATGGTCATAAGGTTATTTTGCCACACAGAAGGGTCAGGAGAGCTCATAGTTCCAACCTTTCTTCTCACTTTCTTATGATTATGAAAAAAGTGGCAAAATAGTTTCCTCTTTGCAAACATAACATCCTTTCTATCTCACAGGGCATCTCTGCTACCCAGAGCCACTCTGCAATCTTGGGTGATAGGACAGCCACTGGAGTAGGTGAGCATCCCAGCCTTGCTGAGGCATCGTGATGCAAATGAAGTGATGTCCAGACCCAGATCCTGGAAAACTCTCCTCCTTTCCAGTTTAGACAGTCAAACCTACCAGTTTACAGCATGCAGTAGCAGACAAATGGATGCTACCTTACAGACTCTGGGGGGACTTGTAACTATGCCTGCAGTGTGTGGTACTCTGGGAGAAATCCAGAGCCTGTAATGATTGCAATTACAGTACCCAGTGTCTACCTGCTAATAGCTCATCAGTTTATTACTAGACATGATAGAGATACAAGATAAGAACCATTTGTAATACACAGATTAAAACAGACATCTGCAATAATAAAACTGCAATAGAAAAGTACAAGGCAGGAATATATAAGGTTATATTTATCTATCAAGATTTCCCCAGTTGCTTGTGTGCAGGAGCTAGCTGTGAGTCTGGGTCATTCACCTCCTCACCCTGAGGGAGAGGGTTTTCCAGAAAGGGTAACACCTTCTGTCCTGGTTTGGCTAAAACAGGACTAATTCTCCTTTCAGTAGATTTTCCTTCAGTTAAGTTTCTTCTAAGTAACTACACTTTCTGAAGTTGACTACATGTTTTTCAGACCGTGTCTGCTTTTAGAATTGATAACATTTGATGCTTATTGCTGTTACTAAGGTACCAGTAGGATTGGTATGCAGAAAGGCCCATATTTATACTTATTCCTATGGGAACCAAGGTCACTGTTGGCTTTCTTATAGTTCACAAGTAAAAAGTTGTAAAAGGGTTGCACCTGCGGGAAAGAGCAGACGGGACAGGTGACCAAAAACTGACCCGCAAAGTATTCCATCTCATATACGTCATACTCAGTATAAAGCTAAGGGATCACAGGAGTCAGCCACCTTCTTTCATGGCTGGCATTGCTGTGGGACTCTGATCATTCTCCTGCCTCCAATCCCAATCCATGTATTCTTGAATCCAGTTCCTGTCTGCTGCTGAATCCAGTCCAGGACATCCAGGTGTTCGCCCCGCCCCACCAGCAGTGTGAGCCACCACTGCACGCAATCCCGTGATCATCACTGGGAAGCTCAATATTGGTTTTGTACATTTTTATTTCTATTACTAGTAGTATTAGTATTAATATTATTATACTACTTTTCATTGTTATTGTTTTATTAAAGTTGTTTTAATTTTCCAACCCATAAGTCTCTCTCCCTTTTCTCCTTTCCTTCCCCTTCTGGGGCAGGAAGGGGTTAATAGACAGCATCTGCCATCTGCTTTAATTGCCAGCCCAGCCTTAAACAGTGACACCTTCTCAGCTGTTATGGTTAGAGATGGCTGTCTCTGCCTTTCACCTTTGCCATGCTGGAAAAAAATCTCCTTTTCTATTGGTGTTTGCCACTTCATTTTCTGTGACAAGTCACATGGCAATGTGAAAAACTAGGTTATTATCCTTTCTATTCTTCCTTGATGTTTCCATGAGTCACATATCTATTGGATCCCTCTGCTACTTTTCCCATGAGGGGTATTTTTAGGGAGGGGAGGGTGGAATAGAAAGGAAGGTGAAATTTGTCACATCATAGACAAAAGTCTTGGGAGTGTGCTATTTATGGGACACATCTACCTTCTCACTGACCTTGCCTCCTTTGCACATTTATATATCCATTAGAATTTATTAACTATGAATACATTAGGCTCCAGGTGCATAACAAAGTGTCTAGAAAATGTATTTTAATAAAATATCCAAACAGCATGTCCAGATAATGCCTGCAATGTCCCCATATGTCTCACTACACAGATCACACAACTTAGTATGTCCTGGTAATAGGACCTGCAATAGGTACCATCAGCTACATTCATTACCATTTAAGATAGGACAAAAAGGCAAGCTACTATTAAGTGTTTTCAGTTTTCTAACTGTTCTACCTGATACCTAAGAGCATAATATTCTAATTAAGGGAGGGGGTCCCATTATGGAAATAATTTTGAAGCAACTTTCCTCCTGGTTGCTTAAGCAGGTTCATTACAATGCAATGCAATTTACCCAGTTGGACAGGTCTGCAGGTGGTCAGAAACCCATTAGAGTGGTATCTACCTACTACAGGGGAAACTAATATTCAGGAGACAGGAAATCTCACAGGGACTTCGATTTTGCCAGGCATTAACACAGTTGACTGGGTAGCAGGTGGCTGGAAGCATAAATTTCCCTGTAACTTATTTATTAGGGCTCCCTTGCCTCCCTTCTTCTGGAATTATAACATGCTCTTGGCATTGATAAACCCCAGCAAGGTCACGCTGTAAAGACAGAAGTAGCAAAGTCTTGATAAATATTTTTTATCTATTTGACCTAAACTATTTGAGCCAAACTGGAGTCTTATGTAGATTTTTTTTCTTTTCAGAGGATTAAATAAAGTATTCCTATAATGCAAACCTCCACATTTAGAAATAATATATAACTGCCTATCTTCCTGAACAGAACAAGAGTCAAAGAGGAATTACATTCTTCTGTCACAGCTCCAAACCTCCTTTCAGCCAACTCTGCTTGGAAATCTCTCCATCAGCTTTTTTCCCTAC
>NW_009614503.1:0-17573 GCF_000690535.1 Cariama cristata | reverse complement strand
TCTGTGGCTTTTTTCCCCTCTCCATGTTTCCATGATGTTTTCTCTCCCACTAAAGCACTAGCCCCCATGCTCATTCCTGTGAAAATTATTTGAGCCATGAAGTTCAGTTTTCACACTACATATGCCTGTGTACTGTTTGTATGCTTCAGTTATCTAGTGCTCCAAAGGAAAGCTCATTGCCACACTCACCAGCTCTAAAGAGGTTTACTTCTGTGTATATATAACAAGAACATAGAAAAGAAGAACATTTTCTATTTATTCTGGGAGGAAAAGCATAGAAAACTCTCTCATGAGTGCTTTGGGGCTAGTTATTCAAATTCCCTACAATATTCTGAAAATTTTAGCGTTAATTGAGGAGTACCAAGGTCTGTATGATTGCACTGCATCACATACACAGTAGCTTGTGAACCAGCGCTCAGGACACCCTCAGTTTCACGGCACTCCCACCTGTTCTGCTAGAGCAAAGCGGAAATGTTACGTTTAGACATCTTTTTCATGGTTCATTCAGAACCGTCTCATATTCCTTCTCCAGCCCCATGACCACAGGTGCCACATGTGGATGGCTGTGGGTTTGTGCGGGAGGTGATGGTCTGAGCCCAACGCTGCAGGGATCCCTGCTCTCTGACACCGAGCTGCCTTAGGCCTCCCTGCTCCATTTGCCACCTGCGCCCTGTGCCACACGGTCTGACACACCGCTACCTCCCAGACTGCAGAAAGAGGACCCGGAGAGGCCCAGCAGTATATGGAGAGCTGTGGTATCCATCTTTCAAGCCCAAAACTTTTTGGAAAAAGCACTGCCTTATGCATATTAAAGAAATACTTCTCCCTGCCTGCTCCCTGCTAACACCCACACATCTTTTCCTGGAACTTTTAGTCTCCAAGTAAGCAACAGATCCAGAACGTTGATATAGTTACTGTAAGTGGTTTGGAGAATGAAAGTAGGTCTTATGTCTGCTTCTAAGAAATTTCATTAATAAGTAAACATATCCATAAATATTCTGAATAAAACAGGGGCAAGAAAGACATGCATTTCAGCCACTTAGAAGCAGGAAAAGCAAGAAAGGATTCATTTTCACAGACTCTTCCTGTAAATTATATGGAAGAGCTACATAAATCCTCTTTGACCTGTTTTAGCCATACACTGTGTTTTCCTGTTAAAATATTCACATACAATTAAGTACCCACGGGCAGACAGACAGGAGCAGAGATGGTGGAGACGTAGGAGGAGTCTGCCGCAGAAGCAAACTCCTTCTCCTCACAATGCAAATTACAAAAATCTCTAAAACGGTCAATGTAAATTTAATCTGTTAAAAACTAGTTTTAACTTATTGTCATTTCCTTTGTCCTTTCTCCCAAATCATTCCAACTTTTCTCAGTTAAAGTTGGCACACAGAAAAGAAATCATTACAGTTATTTTTCTTTTTCTCAGCCCTTTAGTACCACACACCGTTACTAGACAAATCCTACTGGCTTTATTCACACACATCTCATCTTAATGACAGTTTAAGGCCTTTTAAAATGAGCCGTTAAATAATAAACTCAACCACAAATACACAATCTTCGCAATAAATTCACATTAGACATTCAGACACTATAGCAATAAGAGGCTAGATGACTAGAAAGACACTCTTAAAGCCACTTAAAACACAATTAGAAAGGAAATGCCGTCAGCTGTGTTTTCCCTTTCTAAAAAATGCACTGTTTCTTCAGCACCTTCAGTTCTTTGCCTGCCTTCCACATGGAAGACAAAAGGGCCATTTTTGCAACCTCTTGGCCCCAAAGAAAATGTCTACATCAACCTCAGGGATTCCTGAGTTTGGCCCCAAAACATTTTCTTCATTGCCTTGTTGTGTAAATGAGCCCCATTTCTCCATTGGACTATGTGGGGCAAACAGGTGCCTCCAGTGTCTGCGGAGACCTGCCCTGACCCTGCGTAACAGGGTTCAGCCATGAGAAGGAGTCACCATGGTGTGGCTATGGGCAGCCCTGGGCTGGTGTTTCTTGGCACGTTGGAACTGCCCGGCCTAGAATTTCCCTCCACTCAAAACACACTTGGGGGAGAACAACTTCTTTGGACCACGTTGTGTTCAGAGCCAGCAACCACTTGTGTTTCGTCCCAAGAGTCACTGAGCACAACATGCCATCAGGACTGATGGCAGGTCCAAAGCCTTCCTTTTGCTCCTTCCCACCCCATGACTTGTGTATCCCGCTGTACGGTGGCTCAGCATAGGCAGGAGAGAGGGAGAGCACTGCCTCACTCAGGCAATCCTGGAGGCCTATGGTAAACGCAGTAGCCTGGGAAGTCATAGATGTTTCTTAGTAAATGCTCTGCTTCTGAACAGCGTCCTGAGCAGCTCCAAGGCAAGCAAATGCCATCATATCCTCAGCAAATGGGCACCTACCCCCCAAAAAAACCAATGTACTTAATTCCAAAGCATCAAGACACCAACTCCAAATGGAGCCAAGTGTCAGGTACCTCTTCACCATCAGATACATCTGAAAGACCTAGTGTTTGATGTTGGCTAGTCTAAGAGCACGTTCTTTCAAATGCAGGAGCCTTACATCAACCTACAGAAGATATTGAGCTCCTTATTTAAACAAGGGAAAAAGCATTTCATTCACATGCTCTACATAGGTCTGCAGGGATAGTCTGTCTCTGCAGTGATTGCAGAAGCCTATGCACCTAATTTTAGCAGTCTGAATTCCCCCCACCAAGAGTAAGCACTCATTCACAAGGTTTTTCACTACCTAATGATGGCAGGTTATCAGAATCTGGCCTAATACCACATAAAATTCTCTGGAGCTGAATCATCCCAAAAAATGTATTCAGCTTAATTATCTGGTAGGAAAAACAACTTTACTTATGATGTTGACCCTTTGTGGAGTGAAGTTGATGCAAGCTATACACTTTACTTGTTCCTTCTCTAATATGTTTTGTCTTGGTTTTTTTTTAAAGTCTTTCTATTGCTTTTTTCCCTTTTGCATTTAGGCAGAAATATTGTTTACTATGTCATTAAGCTCAACTGAGAACAATCACAAGCTCCATTAGACCACACCGACAATGTATGGCTTTAATTATTTTTTCATAGAAACTCTCACACTGGAGCAGAGTAACAGAGTGCTTGTGACATCTTGCTACAAATTCTTACATGGGACTGTCTGTGGTGGGAACAGGGACTGGGGAGGGCTGATGGAGAGGCAAGAGAAGGCAGAACTGTTCTTTGGGGTTTTTTTTTAAGGAGAAGAATCTTGGTGAAATATTTCTATATGCCACATATGCTAAAATCACTTCCATCTTTATTGTCATCCGGTCAGAATTATACATTCAGCACGCACTAAAATCTAAATCAGGTTATTAGTTACTTCTTGAGATGATAATCATACTTTTATTAAAACTTTTAAGCTGTAGGTTTCCATAACAGTTAATTTGTAAGCCATATTATGCGATTCCTGTATTTGCTGTTTAGCCTATCTTATGGCACATAAAAAGTCCTGCCATCTGGCAGAACAATCACAACCTTCCAAATTAGAACATAATTCTATACTTTCTTGGTTTGTTTCCTTGGCAAAGATTTTGTCCCAAAATACGAATTCTCTTTACAAGCTAGAAAATATTTCCTAAGATATTTAGAGTCAGAAAAACTTTGGTACAAAGTGTCTCTTTTTACCAACTCATGTTTCTTCTAAAAGCAGGGAAAAATAGGCGTCATCATCGTTAATGCTCTTGGTTTTCACTTCATCAAGTCTTTTCTGTTGAAATATTCAATATTGTCAATATGAGAATTCTTGTGCTGGCAAGATGGTTTTCCTTTTTCAAGGGATCATAAACTAGTGTTATGCATTGAGAGGATCTTTATACATAACCTACATAGTAGAGCTTATTCCACTGGCAAGGTTGCTGAGGTCTAAATCTTGGCCTCCCTTTTCCATCTCCAAGATATTTGCCATTACTTCATCTCCAAAGAACTATATTTTTTTTCCTCCAGTCTCCCCTAAACATACTTAAAGAAAAGGCTTGAATCCTCCAGTAAGTCAGTTTAAGAGCAAATGTGCAACCTGTGTACACCCCGTGGAGAAGCCAGCAGAGTCTGCATGAAGTCTCCAGGTGGGACGAGGACAGCCTACAGACAAGAGGCTGCTACCTGTGGAGGTGTCAGCTTTGCTGGGGTCCGTGAAAGGCCGGGTGGAAAACTCTTTACTCCCTCAGCTTTCTCATAGTTTCCTGATATTTTTCAAACTACCTGGCTTGGTTCTGTGAATTGGCATGGCACCATGGACTTTCTGGCAATTTAGCGAGGACTTCAGACCCATTGTTTCCATTCCAGACTCCACTTCCTTAAAACAAACACTTGGTGTATAGTGAGTGTATAAATATGCACAGAACTCCAGAAATTTCCAAAATTACAATTCAATTGTCCTACTCTGGTTCTCAGGGGCCCTTAGCCCTTGTCAGTGAAATCCTGATGGTGAGGAACAGATAATTTAATTACCCTGAAATGAAAGTTTCAGCCTCAGTGTTACCTAGCAATATGTGTATTGAAAGCATTATGTTTTAAAAGACATTCGAAAGCATGGGAAGGTTGCCATCTATTCAAATATTGTCATAGTTCTTATTTTTCTCCAGCTCCCCTGATAGGCACTCAGAAATGACACCAGCCTTCCAAGGAGGAAAGACAGCTGGAATCAAGACATCTCCATTCATATATCCTGAAAACTTTCAAAGCAAAGAGCTGTACCTGGCTTCAGTTTGGGCATGTGGGTGCCCTCACTTGACACTGGGGAATAAGCTCTCCCTCCACTCTCTGCTGCCTGGAGGAGGCATGTTCCTGTTGAATCTGATGGACAGGAGCCTTACAGACACAGCTTTTGTAACAAGGAGGTTTGTCTCTGATATGCCCACAAGATTGCCATAGTGATTATACTGTGCTTACTGTGGATTTCTGCCTCCTGGTCCTCACTGTGAAGGCTCGATCTCAAGTAAGATGAAAGCCTAGGAAGCCGGGGTAATCCTTGAACAATTCACCTGCGAGCACCAACTCATCTTTTTCATCACCACTTCATAGATATACCTGTCTGCTCCAGGCCTGTTACCTCTCTCCAAATTAAATCCTGCTGATGGGCAAAGGGCACCAGCTCTCATCTCAGCTGATGTGCTCTGCTCACTGGTTGGTTGTATGTCCCTTTGCTGTGTCCCACCACTGCTTCTCAGGACTTTGACGCAAGGCCAGTCATTTCGTACTGGGGTCACTACGATGGGGTCCTGCACCAAGATGGAGGCTGCTAAGCTCTAACATAATAAAAATTAATAAATGAGACTCTGGGCAGTCTATGTCCTGTTTCACATTACAGAGCTCAGAAGATCTTTATCTTATGATTTCTCCTACATATGTTTGTCCAAGAGAGAAACTTAATTCTCACTCAAATATGACTGGTATGATAACTCATCCTGAGACATTTAGTGCACTTTTCCTCAGAAATGTTCTCCATTTTAACATCCTGCATTTTCTTCTGTGGAAGCGTCTTCAGAGCTGGACAGAACAAAATAGGAAATGAAGGATCGCCGAGGCCGAACAATGAGGAAGGTCAGAGGAAAGGGTAAATAACCTTGTAGACATTTACCCTTCCCTTCCTGTCCCAGGATGGAGCAGCACCTCTCTTCAAGGTGATGACCAAACTCCTCTGCACAACCCTCTCAGCATTCTCCCTTCCACCACTGCTAACAATCCTCTAGATGCTGCCTTAAAGAACCTACTCATTTGAGCTAAAACCCTGTGTTTGTACTGAAACACAGGAGTAGCTCATTAAACTTTTCTTAGATAAATTGTTTAGACTAAGTAATTCTCTCCTTTCCTCCCCTTGTGTTGCCAGCCTATTGTTTATAGCCAGCATTCCAGGCTGCATGTGATGAAAATGCTGATGTGTTTCCTGAGTTACAGACCCAAGCTTTATCTCATCTTTCATTTAGGAAACTGGCTGCTTTATCATTTTATGCTGCTGTGTGCAATGTTTATTTTTTCCCCATTATTAACATTGTATAGGAGGATGTGACCAGCCCCATCAGCTGTTAGTTGCATTGTGCATACCATACACACACACATACACACACACACACAAGGAATACATAATGTAATAGTTTGGGGAAATCTACACACACAGTTCACAATTCCCACTGGTATTAGGGACAGCCTCTGGGTAACAGTGTCAATGTATAGCTACTTGTCCACTGCCTTGACTATGGTATTCTCTGCTGTCTTTTACTTCCCTTTTTCAATCAAAATCCACAGGATGTGACAAGGAAAACTCCTGCCCTTTGCATACACTTAATGATCATCACCTCTTCATCTGGAGTCCTCTTAGAAAGAAATAATTCCTCCCCAGGTTTTCCTCTGAATTCCAGGGGAGAAATTACTAAGCAGTGACTCACCCAATGGATCACGAAAGCAGCAAAGGGGACAAGGGTTTACACATGAATCTTTGACTAGCTATTCTGGTCAATAACAAACTAATTGGAAAAGTCAGAGATACAGTCCATGATTTAGAGAAGCTATGTTCAAGAGAAAAAGAATCCCGAATTTCCGATAGGATTTTGATTTAAATCCAAAGAAGGCACAAGTGTTTAGGAAAAGAAGGCAGATATTTATTCTTTTGTCTACAAGAGATATCTCTTGGGCTAGTTCGAGTGCATTGACTTTTTTAATCAATTTTTGCAAAGCCTGTTTAACTTTTTACTTTAACTACTGAAAGACATAAGTACTGGGAGAAAAAGGTACTACAATATTAGAAAGAGAATCAGCAGAGGTTGTAGGGGCCAAAAGCAACTGAATTAAAAGATGTCATTGCTGTGAAGGTGTATAATTGCCTGTTTTGGGCTGAGTGCTGCCTATGAAGGATCCCAAAAATAAGGTTATCACACACTCTTAATGTCACGCAGTTCAATTATTTCTTAGTGATTCTATCAATTGCTGTTCTTGAACCACTTCTCTTTTAATAATAATAAGCATTTTAATAATAATAAGCATTCTAATAATAACCATTTTCATTCTGAACTTTACCTACAACCATAGAATATCCAGAAAATGAGTTACCGTTTCAGTCTTTCTTTCTACTTTTGCTTATGCTGACCTTCCTTTGGAAAGAATCCTCTCTCCAAAATAATTTACATTTACCTAAACTGGAACAAAGAGGTCTGATAAAAATACAGCCTGTCAAAGTTCAGCTTGAACTTAGACTTGCTACTTATGTCTGCTTCCTTCCCTCCTCACACCCATTATTTTTTTCTTTCTCTAATTCAAATATTTTCAGTTCCATTTAATGTTCCCTTTCTCAATGCCTCACTTCCTCATTAATGCACAGAACAATGCATGGTTTCAAATGTTTGCCCTGTGGTCATCCACAAAATTCACATAAGTGATGCCAGAGCTAAATGACGATCTCCAAGATTCAGTTGTCTGAGTCTTGGGCCATGTGGATTCAATTTTCTGAATTTTCACAGACTTTTCTTTATGACCTTGTTGAAGTTTAAACCACCTTGGTGTTACTGCATTCCCTGCAAGTTTCTCAGCTCTCCAGCCGTATTTTGTTTACACCATTTAAAATTAGTTTCTTACTAACTGCGACACCCCTCTCAAAGTATTCAGTTTAGTTATTTTTGGATCAATAAAAACACACATACCGGAAGTGAGACATACTAAACCAGAATACTTTTGATGTAAACCGCGCTTCTTGTTGTGAGGCTGGTATCTATCTCCTGCAGAACGCCTGGACACGAGGCCCACGCAGTACCAAAACAGGATCTGAACTACACTGACTCTGTATTCAGACTGTATACAGATTATCTGTATTACACTAGATCCCGCTGCAGCACAGGGACATTCCGTTTCTTTGCTTTAAGCCAAATTTCTCTTCTTCCAGTTCAGGGACTGTCACAGCATTGCTGTAAGGCTGGTTATATTTTAGTGCAACCTGCAGGTGATATTTAAACCGTGGTATCTATCTATACTCTTTTTATAGTGTTCCCCCCTCCCAGTGTTCCCTTTCCTCCTTCCCTTTCCCAGCCCCGGTGCCCGGAGCACAGAGAGGGCTCCGCGGCCTCGCACCTCGCAAGTGTTCTGCACAGGAGGCAAGGCGGCCGTGGGCTTACAAGGGACAGATGTGGGACATCCATCCAGCGGGAATTTAGGAAATCTTCCTCTGAAAGTCTGCTTCATATGAGGAACACTAGATGGCATACAACAACCGCTGTATGACTTCTTTGTTGGTTTAGAAACCAAAAATTGGTTTCAAAGCATCAGCTGGAATGTCACTAGAGGCCTGAGCGCAAAGCATGAGCCTAAGAACGCTGTAAAAACCCACTGGGAAGATAACCTTTCCAATAAAACCTCACCCTGCTTCCTCTGTCAGAATTATTTTTCTATTTATAACTCTGCCTAACTTGGCAGCTTCAGAAAGTAAACACAGATTTTATTTAGTGACTTGTTGAGAAGCAAGGGAATACTGTCATTTCAGTACAATATAAAATAATAGAGTGGCACACACAGTAAAGCCCACTTGGCTCAGCAACCTCTACAATTCAAAAGACAACTGCTGGGACAAGATTCAAGTGATATAACAACCTATCACATGGATTCTGTTAAAGGATCTGTGCTTCACTTTGTCAGTAAAATCAAGTACTCACTTCCACTCTTTATATACCAATAAAGATTTTTTTCCTTGTCCTGAGAGATCTAAAAGCCCAGGGAAACAGACACATTTTGCTATTCCAACTTTTTATGCTTTATTCTATCAGTGCTTAGCATGGGTCTGTTTTAATTCCGAGGGGAAAAAAACACCCAATAAACATTCTTTTAGTCAAAAGAATCCTTTACATTCTGTTGTTCATAAAAACACAGCATACAACAAGGAAAAGCATTTACAGGACTTTTCACACTTCATTTCCAAAACTTTGAAGCAATTAGTTCCTGGTGCCACTTCATAGATTCATCACATCAGCATAAAGTGGTGCAACTTCTGCGCATGGGTGAGGTTAAAATTTAACTGAAAAGATACGAACTTTCAACTTCCTGTGAACTGCTAGTAATTGGCACAGCTCCTTTGGAAAACAGAACCATGTCCATGACTACCTGACAGAGGTCCAATCCTAAACTCACTTCAGCAGTAAGCTGTAAACACCCATTTACTGGCAGAAGGGTGTAAATCCTTCCTTGCAGGCATTAATAAAATCTAGCTGATGTAGGGGTGGGGAAGGGAGACTTGGCTCTGAATGATTCCCCTTCTCCTTCTCAGAAGTGGGCTAGAAAGAGACCTAAGTGGCCCCCAGGAGGGGACTCTTCTGCGAAAGCCACCTCAAGCTGTAGAGTCACCACCAGCATAAAGCACCCACCAGCTTGAGAGATGACTCACCTAGGGAGAAAGGACCTTCGGCGCTAACCAGAGGCCCTGGCAGAGATGACTGTTAGGGTTTTTTTTTTTTACTTTCATTTTTGTTCATGTATTTTTGCATATTATGTTACCTGTTTTCAAATGTGTAAATAAGTAGGTTTATTTGTTTTTAACTTACTCTGCTTTGTGTCAAGAATAACTTCTGAGTAACTGGCTGAACCTTACGGTATTCCAGTCCTCCAGGACGGCAATCCTAAAAAAACAGGGTCCTGGACATCTCTCCCTTGGTTCTCCTCTTTGCCTCATATAATACAGCATGTTTCCACGTAGTTGCAGGGATCAGTCTGAGATGGAAAAGTAGATGCCTTGGGAGAAGAATTTATGCCTGCAAGTATCATTAACCTAGAAAGTTCTCTGGCATTATGTAAAAAGGGGAGGGAGGCAGCATGGATAAATTCATGTGATTTTTAAGAGACATGTAATAGTAATTACTGATAACTTATTTTTCAGTTTTAAACTCCTTTCCTACCAAATATTCCTGCCAGTTTGAGTTAAGTAATAGCTGTTTCAAGGATGCCATGGTAAGAAAACTGATGAAAAAATTTAGTACTACATAAACCCATATTCTGACTTACAGGAAATACACTTCCAAAAATACTGTCATGAAGTTGTGAGTCTGTATTGACAAATTGCTGTAACAGCTGCATATAATTAAGGGATGGAAAGGACCTAAGTATATGTAAACAGTTCTCCCATCTTTTGTAAAGAGTCATAAATTTTTATGTTACTTGGAACAGTAGTTGCTAATTCTATATTTGTTGCTTGAAATGAATGGCATTTTTATTGCAATCATTATTTGTCCAAAAGATTTCACTCAAAATATTAGCTAAAGTTAAGCCATCTACATATCTACTTCTTCTGTATTTCTTTCACCTCCACACCATGCTACATATTCATCTCATAAAATCCTCAGTTCTTCAGAAACAGATTTTTAATGGCATCACATGGGAACTTAATATCAGCAAATTAATGAAGAGTGATTGCAAGCTTCCAACAGTAAAGGAACGATTGAACACACCTGTCCCAAGCGCAAGGACAGAGTGAGACGCAACTTCAGGGGCTGAGATCCTGTGCTTGTGACCAGCTGAATGCCAATCCAGCTCCACACTTTCAGAGCTACACTGGTACCTCCACGTAATGTTGACCTGTTCCAATTGTACTGGACCAATGGGAAATAAGTGAAATAACAAAGAGCTATTCCTTCACAAAGGTATTGAAGTCTCAGGGTCAGATGCCTACCAGTCTGTCTGAAAATGCCCTTGCAGTCTACCTGCATCTTTAACATATACACACCCAAATACTTTTCACTAACATTCTATGGTAATTCTTGAAAATTGGTCTTAGGACTTTAGTAGCATGTATTTTAATAAAACTACACAGAAATTAAATATTAATACTTTTACTAACATTTTCTCTAAACATATCCTATTATTCTACTCTAAATTTTGTTCTATCTACTGCACAAGAAAAAGTAAAGAATGTGACTTGGTCACAGTCCAGAGGAAACAAGAGCAGACGAAACAGGAGCGATGTGATCCAGACTGTAAACTGGTAACAGGCTGCAGGCTGTAAATTGCAAACACTAAAGGAAGATGCAAGGCCTGCGGTGGATTCCCCATCAGTTGAGGCTTTCAAGCAAGAGCGAAAAGTTCTCTGAAAGATATGCTTTATTCAAACAGGCTTTATGCAAGGCTTGTATTATGCAGGAGATAAACTAGATGATTTCAAGCATCTCTTATGGCTTTACAGTCTATGAATAGAGTCTCTTTCACTGTAACAGACTAGCTATTTCAGCTACTTCGGACCCAACGTGGTGTTAGCTGGACTGTACAAAGCAGGAATTGTGTTAGATACTTCCAATGCTGCGAAGGCCCCTGAAGAACACAATGAGGGACGAGTGTGTGAAAGAAGTTCTTTCAGTGCCCCATCAGGTCAGTTGTTTGAGCACAAAGCAATGCTGAGCAAAGAATTACAGTATCTTTGTTCTATTCTCACATTATGAATCCCTTTCATTGACATATCTATGGACTTATTAAATGTGATATTATGGCTACACAAACATGAAGTCTTCCAAGATTGGCGAGAGGTGTATAGGTCTTGTGTTTTGCCATTTCATATAATCATTACTGTTTGGAGGGAAAGGGAGGAATTCAAAAGAGAGTTGAACTTGGTTTACGAGAGAATCTTTCAGACTCAAAAGTTGAGCAGAATAGTGACTTGTTTTTTAAAGGGTAGAAAAGAAATACTGACAGGTTGTCTGCTCTGAATTCCAAACTAGCTTCGCTAGTACAAACTAAGAGGTATTATTGCCTAGACAATAGAAGACCTGGGTAAAGATCACATCTGACAAATGAAGACACTTTGTTTCTTATTATAAAAATGAAAACAATTGCATAGAGGTAGTTTGCAACAACTTCATTTTAGGAAGCACTTGTAACAGTAATTATGATATCTTAAATGGTGAATGCAATTTGGCTTGAAGAAACCCCACGTATGTCTTGACTGTAGCTTCTGCACTATTTCTGGGTAATATGCAGATATGCGTAAACTAGCTCTTCCCCACCTACTTCAGATATTACAAGGAACATAACCATGACACCACAGAGCTCAACTCCAGTTAACCACAGAGCCTTCCTGGGCATGTACTGCAAACCATTCTAGGTTTCATTTGGCCCTTTCTGTAGAGCTATCAGTAACCAAGCTCATTTCAACCAGAAGCCAGCTCAGATCATTTTTCATTTAACACTAGTTACAGCAGTTGCCGAAAACACAGGCATACTCAGTAGCTGGTGACGAAATACAAACTAATTCTGAAGAAAATAATTCTGAGTTGTAAGACAGAAGAGTACATATCCAACACCAAAAATGTTATAAGTCTTATTTAAAATATTTTTTAAAGACTTAAGAGGAGGGATAAACAGTACATTTTGAAATTAAAATTATACTCATTTAGAACGGGTTGCGTATCTACAGCTCACATAAATCACCAGTTATTTCTGGAATGTAAAAAAATATCTCAAGCAGAAATATTTGCTCTCACAATTCATTCTCAAAACCCAAATTCTTCTCTTGTTTACTGGAGTAAACTTCAGTTCAAAGGTTACTTCTTGATGTCCTTCAAAAATAAGCACATTAGATATGTCCTTCTTGGTGTAGCTTAGCTTTAACCGTGTTTATGTTTCTCCTGTTCCTTAACATCAGGAATAAAGGCCAAAGTCCTCAGATTAGTGAGGTAAAAGCTAGGGAGAAGCACAAGAGGAATAGTCCCAGTTCAGGCTGGATTGTCAGCATGCACATTCTTTCTCTCTTCACCACTTTTTTTTTCCCCTCTTGCCAACAGTGCCACATCATTTCATGAGTAGGAGCTTCCTCTTTGTTTCTGCACCCTCATTTCCTGCTGCTTCCATCCTGTAAGTCTCCTTCAGGATTTTCAAACTATTTTTCCACTCAGGCTGGGAGAATGCATTGATCTGGACAGATGATGGGGGAGATGGTGTGGAAGAAGAAATAGAAAAGGAAGTAAAAGAGAAAGAGATGAGAAGGTGTGGAAACAGAAAGGGCGGGTATAAATGAAATTAAGAAAATGGGAAGAAAGGACATGAATAAAGGAAAGAATGAGCAGAGTGGTGAACATCAAAGCAGAAGGAAAAGGGAGGCTCTACTGCTTTCTATCATTTCTCAATACTGGTCCATGGAATGAAAAAAATAAAATACTGTAATGTCCATTATTAGTAAGGAAATTAAAACAGGCAATTTCTCCAAAATCTAGCTGAGCTGGTAGTGTCATATGATGCAGACAAATCCTCCAAACCCTGATGCTACATTGGTAGCTAAACAGAAGAAAAACTGTCCCTCTGCATGCAGAGGTTCTAAGGTGGATTTAACAAGTAACTAAGGAGTACAGCTGTGAGCGCAGGTCTTAAGAAAGACTCATACTATACAATTTCACATCTTAAAAATAGATAACTTTGTGGTGTGGCTGCATTTCCAACACTGTGTGCGTTTCTGATTCCTCAATGAAAAAACGGAATGGTTACCTGTATCACAATTCATGTAAGACTGTCTTAGAAAGCAGGGCAGAGATTGCTACTCATCTCACATCTTCATCTCAGCAATGCAGACTTCATATAGCTTCAAATATGTTCCCCGAATAAGTTACGGGGTTGATATATTCCAGTTACACTTTTTAAAAATAGAAAACCTAACTTTCTGTTCATGAGAAAGTAAATGTGGAAAACTAAAATAAAGTGCCCCTAAGAAGTTTTCTGTACAGTTTCTGTACATAACTCCCAGAACAAGACAGCAAACATAGGTTTGGGGCTTGTTTAGTGCTGTCCTGTAATCACTTGGTTTGAGAAGGCTTCTCATTTTCCTAGAAAGGGACTAGGAGGCCAAGCCACAAACATTTTCAAGAGTCAACCCTTTTCAGGCAATTTACTCAAAAAAATTAAGGGGAAGGGCAGTTTCTCCTCTACTCACAGATCAGGTTAGTCAGGCAGACAAGTCCATTCTAGTAGCACACAGGGATGTCTGAACATGCACTAGCAACCTGTGTACCGAATCCTGGGCTGGTAAGCACTCTTCAAAACTGCACCCTGCTTCTCTTTTCACCAGTGTTTAAAGAAAAGTGCAAGGTAGTATCCCTGCCACTTTTTAGAACAGGACAAAGGCATTGCATGGGACAGTTGAAGCTGACGGGTGTTTTCTGTCAGTAGTTAAGTCTCCCAGAGCTCCAGACAAACCATCTGAACACCCAGGGCTGTGCTACCTACACACATAGTCAGGGGGTACAAGCTGAAGCTCGCTCTCTTCACACAGGCCTTATTCTGCAGCTCTGCAGAGCCCTCCAGGCTCTGGTTTTCCATCGCACTGTGTCTCCAAGGTTCATCCTACAGATACAGCTGCAAGATCAGGGCCTTAGGCTGTAATTCTCTCCGGGCATGGATGGTGACTTACTTCTAGTCTTATTTTCTGTCTGTAGACTGCCTTCGCATAAATGACACCAATAACAAATTTGTTTCTCCCTAAAGAATTTCCGTCATGACTCTTGGGTCATCTTTTCCATCCTTCTACTGTATGGTTCCGTCGGGAGTATTCCACAGGTCTCCATAAATGATGAGGCATAAGGGTTTTATTTCTGGAGTCTCTTCTACAAAGCAGTAAACCTAGGAAATTTTTTCCTTGTACTTGTCCAAAAATATGGTTTTGCTCTATTTCAGTTATTCTTTCTTCTAGTATAAGCTCTTGGGTACTCCTAGAAAATTCCTCTCCCTCCTTGATGTCAGTGTCCTTTGAATACTTCTAGGCATTAACCCTCCTCCCTCCATTTTCCAGTCTAATTCTGCATGTTTAGATTGTTCAATTTTTTACACAGATTGTAACAAAAACTCAGCAGAGAGACAGAAACCTCTTCAGAAAATTAAATGCCTACAAATTTTAAAAAAACAGGCAGAGAAGAGAAATCTGTCAAATCTCCTCACAGATGCAAAGGCTACAAAATCAGCTGATATCCTGGTAGGCACCAGAAAATGCATTTGGAAACAAATCCACAGGAAGAGGCAATATATTACTGCTCGATAACAGAAGAGGCTTCAACAAGGCTTTGTCCTCGTACACCAAAAAATGTAAGAATGATTATACCACAGCCACTTAATCTATCGCTGTGTCTCCAGCAATGATCAATAGCCTCAGGAAGAACCAGAGCAAGCAGACACTGCCACTTCCCCAGAAGTCTCTCTCCGGACCCATATGGCCCAGGGTCACCGTTTCTGGTCCTATTGCTGCCAGGGAAAGATCCAGTGAGCCAATGCCTGTTATTTAAGCTAAAATTAGCCCAAGATCACACTAAAAGATAGTATCTCCTATCTCCATGTTTGGTGCCATAGCAAAAGCAAAGGAATTTAAGCTAAAGCTAATTAGAACACTACTTCTGCAACCAAGTTTTGTCAAAAAAAATTCTGCATTGTTGAATATGAAATGGTCTGTCTGGAATAGCTTTTATTTGGCAGGCCTTTGCCAAAGCCAGGGTTTCTGAGGAAGCCCAGCAAATGTGGGCTGGACAACACTGAAGGCAGCAAAGCTTAACAGCCCTGTGGTCAGGTACAGCTCTGAGCTGGGACACAGGCAGGTCCAGCAACTTCTGGCTCACCAAAATGTTTTCAGACTAAGTTGGAAAAAAAAAAAAAAGTTTTTTTATATAGATGCATTGCAAATGGAAAGTCTTCTTTTTAATCAGTTGCAGTAAACCCAGTTGATGCTGTCTCAGTACTGATGTGCATCCCTCCACTACTGGACTGAATTTAGTGCAGGGATGAAGAAGCATACTAGAGTTTCAGGTCTGTTGGCACTATTTCAATGTTCAGAAAACTATGGGAGGAACATTCTTCCTTTCTTCCTGCCCAAGAAAATAAGAGACAGGAGGAGACCTTACTGCCAGCCGTGCTTTTTTGCTACTCTCCAGTAGAGGATTAATGTCTCTGTATACTAAATGTAAGTATTTTTAATTCTCTTCTAAAAGTTGCTACCTCTTTTTTTCTAATTATTTGTATGAGAAGAAATCTGACCTGTTTTAACAAAATCCAATTTTAAAACTATTTTGGCAAGATTTAGTGGAAAAAAAAATCATAGCGTAACCACTCACTTAACAGAGTTAAAATAAGACAACCCCACACGAAACAATGCTGCCCTGCCTTGCAGAATTATTACCCAGAGGAAAAGCACACCACACCACACCTATTGTACATTTTCTATCTTCAGAAGCCTCTGCCAGAACCTGTAGAGTGTTGTTTTCTTTCACTGTCTATGCAAGTGAGTAACATAAAAAATAAGAAACTAGTTCTGTATTATTAAAATAGAAAATTAAAACAAAATATAACACAAAATAGTTATTTAAGGTATTAGAAAAAAAATCAGGTTTGTGCTGTGAAATATAATTGTTCTATACTCTCTGCATTTTCCATTTTTATTATTTATACTGCTATTATATTAAAAATACACTCTGGTTAAGATACCAGACCTCGCAGGGAACTCCAGATTTAGGAGCTCAGAACAAAATGAGACCAGCATTTGCAAAAACAACTGCTTAGGATATCTTGCAAAACCAAAACCATGCTTGATTTTGACTAATTTTCCTTTTCAGTATTGCAATTTAAGTCAGTCTATGAGGCCAAAGGATTCTAGACTAAATGGGTTTACCAAACTATTACAACCAAACTGGTAATTTCTGATAGTCATCCCTTCTGGATAAAGTTCATGGACTTGTAAAGGACCTAATGAAAATCCTCTGTACAGTGAAAATGTGAAGTAAAAGACTTGGAAGTCTGTCAGGGAGGAAACTGCTGGATTTACACTTTAATAGATCCAGTGATTACAAAAGAGATGTGGATGAGGACAACAGCTGGAAACAGAGCTGACACCCTCCAGTTTCCATGGAGTTTCCACCAAGCCCTATTATTTAGTCAGAAGCTATTTTCCAGGAAAACAGCCAGCCAGCCTGCAAAAGTGTTTTCAAGAAAATAATTTTCAAAGGATGGTGGAACACAGAATAAGCAATCCACAGATATCAGGTGGATAGGTTTTTCTTTTGGGTTACTCAGTCTGCATGTTTGAATAATAATTTCAAGCTGGTGGTAGCCTGTTAAAAAGTAGTATATATGCAATATCTCTACTTTGTATGGCCAAATTATATTTTTACACTATTTTCTCATTTTTAAGCCCAGATTAATACAGAAATACGAAGTTTTTTCATCCCATCACTAGAAATAGGTGTATATGTCTTACCAACCTGGTGGCATTCTATGGCAGAGTAACTACATCAGTGGACAAGAGAAGGGCTACGGATATCATCTATCTGGACTTTTGTAAGGCCTTTGACATGGTCCCCCACAGCATGCTTCTCTCTAAATTGGAGAGGTATGGATTTGATGGGTGAACTGTTTGATGGATGAGGAATTGGTTGGATGGTCACATCCAGAGGGTGGTGGTCAATGGCTCGATGTCCAGATGGGTGCCGGTGACGAGTGGTGTCCTTCAGAGCTCTGTGCTGGGACCGGTGCTGTTTAATATCTTCATCAAAGATATAGACAATGGAATCGTGTGCACCCTCACCAAATTTGCGGATGACACCAAGCTGAGCG
>NW_009614502.1:4365-36837 GCF_000690535.1 Cariama cristata | reverse complement strand
CAGCCAGTCAGTTTTTCACCCAGCGAAGGTTATGCCTGTCCAAGGGAGACAGTGTCAAAGGCCTTGCTGAAGTCGAGGCAGACCACATCTACAGTCTTTCCCTCATCCACCAAGTGAGTCACCTGGTCATAGAAGGAGATCAGGTTGGTCAAGCAGGACTTGCCTTTCATGAACCCATGCTGGCTGGACCTGATCGCCTGATTGTCTTGCACATGCTTTGTGATCTCACTCAGGATGATTTGCTCCATCATCTTCCCCAGTACTGAGGTCAGACTGACAGGCCTGTAGTTCCCCGCCCTTTCTTGTACATGGGCGTCACATTGCCTAGCCTCCAGTCGTCTGGGACCTCCCCAGTCAGCCAGGACTGCTGATAGATGATGGACAGTGGCTTGGCAAGCACATTTGCCAGCTCCTTCAGTATCCTCGTCTGAATCCCATCCAACCCCATAGATTTGTTCATGTCTAGGTGGAGCAGCAGATCGCCAACTGCTTCCTCCTGCATAATGGGGGATTATTCTATTCCCCACCCCTGTCATCCAGCTTGGAGTACTGGCTGCCCTGAGGATAACCAGTCTGGCTATTAAATACTGAGGCAAAGAAAACATTAAGTACCTCTACCTTTTCCTCATCCTTGCTGGCAATGTTCCCCTCTTGATCCAGTAAAGGGTGGAGAGATTCTCTTCGGTCCTTTCCATTTTAGATAGAAAAATTTTGATTTAAAAGACAGAAGAATCAACAAGTGACTTAATTTTCCTATTTCTGACTTAATAAAATCTGCTGGAATCACAACTAACTTGCTAAGAGGAAGGCACAAGAGAAAGGTTTGTGCAGCAGTAGGTGTAAGAAATACAGAAAGTCTACTTGGAAGTTACAGTTGAGTGGATGGACAGGAAAGGATGCATCCTAACAGTTTTAGGTTAGAAAGCAACAAGATTTAGAAAAATCCTGGATGTGAAGGGTGGCTGACAACCTTTTAAAAAAAAAAAGGAACTGGAATCTTAATGGAATGGGTGTCATTTCCACTGGGAACAGGAAAGACCTTATGGCAGCGTAAGTAATGAGAAGGGAAGGAACTAAATGAGCATGGTATAGCCCTATGTATAGATACAATTATTACAGAATTTCTCAGTATTCCCTATAAACTCCTGGAAAAGGATGAAACATTTCAATATGATTTCCTAAAATCTTTCATTTACCATTATTTTGATCACTTCAGAATCATAGAATCAAAGAATCATAGAATGTCCTGACTTGGAAGGGACTCACAATGATCATCAAGTCCAACTCCTGTCTCTGCGCAAGACAACCCCAAAATTCACACTACGTGTCTGAGGGCATTGTCCAAATGCTTCTTGAATATTGTCAGGTTTGGTGCCATAACAACTTCCCTGGGGAGCCTATTCCAGTGCTCAATCACCCTCTGGGTGAAAAACTTTTTCCTAATATCCAGCCTAAACCTCCCCTGGTCCATCTTCATGCCATTCCCCTGGGTCCTATCAGTGGTCGCCAGAGAAAAGAGATCAGTGCCTGCCCCTTTGCTTCCCCTCGTGAGGAAGCTGTAGACTGAGATCAGGTCTCTCCTCAGTCTACTCTTCTCCAGGATGAATAAACCAAGTGACTTTAGCTGCTCCTCATACGGCTTCCGCTCTAAACCCTTCACGAACTTTGTGGCCCTCCTTTGGATGCTCTGTAGTAGCTTTGCATTCTTTGTATTTTGAGCCGCCCAAAACTACACACAGTACTCAGGTGAGGCTGTACGAGTGCAGAGTAGAGCAGGACAATCCCCTCCCTCAACCGGCAGGTTGTACTGTGTTTGATGCACCTCAGGACATGGTTGGCCCTTTTGGCTGCCAGGGCATGCTGGTGACTCATGTTCAACTTGTCGTCGACCAGAACTCCCAAGTCCCTCTCCACAGGGCTGCTCTCCAGCCTCTCGTTCCCCAGTCTGTATGTGTATCCATGGTTGCCCCTTCCCAGGTGCAGAATCCAGCACCTACTAGAATTCTACTAGACCTTCCTGTTTAACTGCATTTCAGAAAATATGAAAAAGGTCTCTGCCTTTCTGTTAAAGCATGGCTGCTTTGCTGAGAAAATGCTGACTGACTGCCAACTTGATCAGTTTGCATTGCCACTTCAGGTCTAATGCTACACCTACAATGAAATCAAGAGTTTCATTTTATGATCATTCTCAGTTTATTGTGGTTTCTCTGCTTAGCAGTGGCACTGGTGAACTGTTCTGCCAGAGCTTTACATGGCAATGCAAGGGAAGTTATAGTGTAAGACATGATCTAATAAGGGAGTTTAAAAATATCCTATAGCTAAGAAAACTTATCCTGTCTATAATTGCTAGTCAAATCCTGTTATCAATCAATTAACAAAGAATAACATTATTTACTGAGTACAAGCTGAACTTCTTTGCTAAAGAACTCATCAGCTTAATGTGTATATTATATTTTTTTCTCTGAAATTAAAAGAGGATCAAAAGAAAATCCTAGTTTCTTTTTTTTTCTGTGCTCTCTCAGTGGAGCTGTGTAGTAACTAGAAACTTTCAGACGTTTTTGGAAAAGGTAGCTCCGTTCCATTCCAATTTCCAAGTCCTGAGGTTGTGAGAAAGTACATAAGCTACCAAAGCTACACAGATCAATGCAAAGCTGTAGACCTTCAAGTCATAATTGATGTCTGGCTATATTAATTTTATTTGTGTGGAGTGGTAAGCAAGAGGTAATCTAGCAGATATTGCACTAATTTCTTTGCTTAAATTCTGGAAATAATTTTTATTTTCCCTGATCATCAAAGTTCCTGGATTTTTAATGCCATTGAAATCCAAACCAAAAAAGCCATAGAAATCTATTACAGAGTTTCCAGGTCTACTTGGAATTACCCGTGGTCTCAGATCACATAATGTATCCTGTAGTCTAATTCAGCAAGAACAAAAGTGAACACAGAGCTTTGACAACAAAGAACAAAGACACAACAGTGGTAGTAAAAAGCCTCAGAACTCTAATGAATTATTTGATGACTTAGAAAAACTGGCCAGTTTTATCTGCCTTTTCATTCCCTATACTGTAAAATGATGTACGGGTTTTGGCTGGGATAGAGCTAATTCTCTTCATATGAACTAGTATGGGGTTATGGTTTGGATTTATGCTGAAAAGAGTGTTGATAATACAGGGATGTTTTCGTTATTGCTAAGCAGGGTTTACACAGAGTTAAGGCCTTTACAGCTTCTTACCTCACCCCACCAGCGAGTGGGCTGGGGTACATAAGAAGTTGAGAGGGGACACAGCCAGGACAGCTGACTCCAACTGACCAAAGGGATATTCCATATCGTATGATGTCATGCTCAGCAATAAAAAGCTGAGGGAAGAAGAAGGAAGGCGGGGACTTTCGGGGTTATGGTGTTTTGTCTTCCCGAGTTAACTGTTACGCGTGATGGAGCCTTGTTTTCCTGGAGACGGCTGAACACCTGCCTGCTGATGCGAAGTAGTGAATGAATTCCTTGTTCTGCTTTACTTGCATGCACAGCTTTTGTTTTATCTATTAAACTGTCTTTATATCAGTCCACTCTTTCCCTGACCCCCGGGCGGGGGGGGGGGGCGGGGGGGGAGTGAGTGAGTGGCTGGATGGTGCATGGTTACTGGTTGGGATTAAATTGCAACAAGTAAGAGTAATAATCCTTACTTCCCTTCTTGGATTTTCTGTTGTATTCTTGTTCACATTTACACAATATATACTAAAACAAAACATGGTATGTTCAATCATTGTCTGGTTTTATGATCTCGTAAGAATTACTTAAAAATAGCATCTAAGAAAATACAAGCATAATCTTGAAAGTCTGACAAGGTCTTCCTGAGGTCTTTGTCATGTCAACGTATAATTCATATAATCACAGAATCATAAAATGGTTTGGGTTGGAAGCAACCTTTAAAGACCATCTAGTTCCAACCTCCTACCACACACAGGGACATCTGGCACTAGACCAGGTTTCTCAAAGCCCTGTTGAATCAGACCTTGAATGCTTCCAGAGATAGGGCACCCACAACTTCTCTGGGAAACCAGCTCCAGTGTTTCCCCATCCATGTAGTGAAGAATTTCTTCCTTATATCCAACCTAAATCTGCCTTCTTTCAGTTTAAAACCATTACCCCTTGCCCTATCACTACACTCCCTGATAAAGAGTCCCTCCCCATCTTTCCTGTTGGCCCCCTTTAGGTACTGGAAAGCTGCTCCAAGGTCTCCCTGGAGCCTTCTCTTCTTCAGGCTGAACAACCCCAACTCTCTCAGCCTGTCATCATGGGAGAGGTGCTCCAGCCCTCGGATCACCTTTGTGGCGCCTCCTCTGGATGCTTTCTAACAGGTCCAAGTCTTTCCTGTACTGGGGATCCCAGAACTGGATGCAGTACTCCAGGTGTGGTCTCGTGAGAGTGGAGTAGAGGGGCAGAATCACCGCCCTAGACCTACTGGGCATGCTTCTTTTGATGTAGCCCAGGATATAATTGGCTTTCTGGGCTGCAAGTGCACATTGCTGGTTCATATCTAATTCTTCATCTACCAATATCGTAAAGGCCTTCTCTGCAGGGCTGCTCTCAATCCATCCATCGCCCAGCCTCTACTGATATTGGGGATTGCCCTGATGCAAGTGCAGGACCTTGTACTTGGCTTTGTTGAGCTTTATAAGGTTCACATGGGCCCAGTCCTCAAACCTTTCAGAGTCCCTCTGGATGGCATCCCTTCCCTTAAGTGAATTAACTGCATCACTCAGCTTGATGTCATTCACAAATGCTGAGGGTGCAGTCAATCCCACTGTCTATGTGTTTAGTAAAGATTTTAGGCAGTACTGAACCCAATAAGGAGCCCTGAGGGACACCAGTTGTTACTGACTTCCATTTGTACATTGAGCTGTTAACCATAACTCTTTGTATATGGCCATCCAGTCAATTCCTTATCCATCGAATAGTCCATCCATCAAGCCCAATTTAGAGATAAGGTTGTTGTGTGGGACCATGTCAAGGGTCTTGCAGAATTCAAGATAGATGACATCATTTGCTCTCCCCTTATCTACAAATGCAGTCACTCCACCACAGAAGGCTGCCAGAATAGTCAGGCACGATGTGTACTTTGTGAAGCCATGCTGGCTGTCTCTAATCACCTCCCTGTCACCCATATGCCTTGATATAGTTTCCAGGAGGATCTGTTCCATGATCTGACTGGACACAGAGGTAAGGCTGCCTGGTTGGTAGTTTCCAGGATCCAACTTTCTACCCATTTTAAAAATGAGTATGATGTTTTCTTTTTTCTAGTCACTGGGGACTTCACCTGACTGCCATGACTTTTCAAATATGATGGAGAGTGGCTGAGCGACTACATCAGCCAGTTCCCTCAGGACCTCAGGGATGCACCTCAGTGGATCACATGGACTTGCATATTTCATGTTACTCAAATCTGATCTTCTTCTATGATGGGAGGGATTTCTTTACCCCAGTCCCTGCATTCAGGGACTCAAGACATATGGGGGAGAACAGCTGCCAGTGAAAACTGAGGCAAAAATATTGTTGAGTACCTCAGCCTTCCGCATGTCAATTGTCACCAGAGACCCTGTCTTATTTATGAGTGGGGGTACAATTTCTTTTGTCTTCCTTTTCTGACTAATGTACCTGTAGAAGCCCTTCTTACTATTCTTCACATCCCTTGCCAAATTTAGCAACAGTCAAATTTGTTTCTTAGCTTTCCTGATTTCATGCCTACACTCCCAGCTAGTATCTTTATACTCTTCCCAGGATGTAGGTCTGTCTTTCTGCTGCCTATGCATTTCCATCTTGTGTTTCAGCTTGACCGAGAGGTACTTACTCATCCATGCTTGTGTCCTGCTTTCCTTGCTCGATTTCTTGCACATGTGAATTGATAGTTCTTGTACTCTAACAAAAATGTCTTTAAATATCTTCCAGCTCTCTTCTACTTCTTTATCCCTGAGGGCGGTTTTGCAGGAGGTGCTATCCACCAGTTCCTTAAGCAACTGAAAGTTCACTTTCTAAGGCTTAGGATTTTAACTATACTTTTTGGCTAGCATATATCCACTGAGGTAATGAATTCCAAGGCATGATCGCTGCAGTCCAGGCTACTACCAATATTGCCCTCTCCAGTAAGTTCATGGCAACAAGCTCTGAGAACAACTACAGGGGTAATAATCTTCCTTGCATGAGACTTGTGTTTGTATCCCATTACAGTGACAGAACAGTAAAATGAAGCTGAACCTGACTGATACCTAAAACTTTTAAAATAATTTGTTTTTATTCTCTGGAGTTTCGACACCTTAATGATAAATAATGCAAATAAAAAGTCCCTATATTTGCTTTAATGTCAAGGCTGTCAACTAACTCTCAATGCTTAAATTACAGTGGTAACTAACACAGGACTGCATGCTACACGGAGCTGAACAACTGGCTGCTTCTGACCAGTCTTCCCTGTGTTGCTTGCTTTAAGGATCTCTGTGCTAGTTGATCATGAGTGTATGATGTTCTCATTATCTTGATGTAATGGTGGAATAGCTGTAGCCAACATTTTATTGGGTAGAAGTGTAATGAAAAAAACATAGTGGCCATCCAGTCAGAAGCGTCAACATCTAACACACTGTATGTATCGACAAGATCTGTGTAGTATATGCAGGACTCCTGTAAGCCAAAGAGCCTTCATACATTCAATCAGCATAAGCACAATCACCCTTGGAACTCTTTGCAGAGGTCAGTTCCAAAACATCTTGATTTGATTAGCCCAACATCAGTGTTTGTGAATGTTGGATGGTATTTCAGGGCCAGCAAGTGGGAGAGGTGTAAACATCAACGGTCTTTTACAAATAGCTTCCCTTGGTCTCTTCACAACAGAAAGGGGAGCCAACCTTTTGTTTTCCAATCCTGCTGTCAAGGGGAGAATACAAGGTGTTTAATAGATGAGGCTATTTTAAGATCAGTCTATTGCAGGATTTCAAGCAACTGCATTTTTCACTTTTGCTTGAAGTCAATTCATGGGAGGGAATTTATTTCCTTTTGTAGATCAGTAGAGCTCCTGAGCATCCCACATGAGTTTCAGAAGTAAGAGATTATTAATTTGCTATCTTGTGCAGTGCATGGATTTCATGATGGAAATTGCATTTGGGAAGACCATTCTTGTCATAAACTGGAAGTAAAGCAGTCTCAAATGGAGATTAAATTTTTAGTTTTGAGATCATCTCGAAAGTTTTGAATCATTATTTGCATTAGACGTTGGAGAAAGACAGTAACTTACTTAGATATACTCTCCAGGAAAATGAATTGGATTGATGGGTATCAATTGGTACTGTACATTGCAATTCTTCATTAATTTGTGGAAGCCAGGAAGCACAGTCTATACCCAGACTTTTTCCTACTCTTGCAATACAAGCACATTTTACTTTACACTAAAGATTTTTATGTGACTTATAAATCTCCTCCAGGGGGTGTGGTTATCATAAGATAATCACACCCTTGGGGGATTAAAAACACTTATCTCTGGATCATGACTTGTAATACCCCAGGGGTGTGATTATCTCAGGAAACTTACACTCTCTGTCATGCCTAATTGCTTAATTATTACAGTGGCGATTCCACACTACTATCCAGGAACGAAGGTTGTGTCAGCATTTCTCTTAGAAATTTCTGTTTTCAGAAATCTGCCATGAAAATCTGCTGCAGGCTGAAACCTGGCAGAAAAATATTCTGCCTGGGAGCAAATATCTCTACCAGATTTCTGAAAATTAGCTTGATTATATTTTAACAATGTCAGTGAGAAACAAAAGTTACGTTATATGTGTTTATGTAATAGCTAATATTCAGCTATTGTTCTGACATTGAGTTAAATGAAGTCAAATATAATAACATATATTTAAAAATATTTATAAATATGTATTCATTCAAACAGTACAATGACTCACAAAGTCTTTTAGACAAAGGCATACAGTGTTCAAATATCTGTCTGGAAGTTTTTTACTGCTTCAATAAAAATCAGGAAGGGATCAAACTTACTGAGTTATAGTACTGATGAATCCAACCCAGTTTCTACTCGGTGAGCACAGTACTAATCATAAGTAAGCAGGAACTGAACTTCTTCACCAAGTTCAGAGAATCACTGATTCACAGACAGAAATTCTTATTTGTACAAGTTTCAAAATTTAGATATATCTAGTGAATCTAGTTACATACCTTGCCAATTGTGTTTGCAGAGGTGGGAATTGCTGCTATTTTTATTTTTTAATCTAAGTAGAAGCTTAGTACTCAGCATACTGGTGTTCTTGTCCTGTAACTTAAATATATCTAAAGTAATAATAGTAATGATAATAATGCCATATATTTCATACCTTCAGTAATTGAAAATATATTCTTCCTATTTTGAATGGAAAGTTAATTTTCAAATGCTCATTTGACAGGCTTGTGTGAATTTATTGCCAAATGTCTATCTTTTGCCAAATAGAATTTCACACACACAATATGTATTGTTGCCTTATTTTTACTTTAAGAAAACACAAAACCCCATGAAAATAACTATATTTAATAGTATTTTATAAAGACCATGTGTGGAAGTGGACAGTCTGCAGAGAATCTGGAAACTAGTCAATGCTATAATTCTTTTTTTTTCTTATAAAATAAAAATAAAAACTGAAATTGATCACTGGGTTATGCATTTTACGCAACAATATATATGATTCAAAAAGTATGCAGGCAAAGCACTGTCTTTCTGTCTATACACTTCCTGACAAAACAAGACCTGAACTGCTTGGAATGACGATGCATAATCTGTAACTCAAAGGATTTTTAAATCATATTTGTGTATGTGTTATTTGTTGTTTTTCTTAAAAACAAAAGGAGTAGGTATGTTATTTATTTTTCTCTAAACTGGATATGGCTGGGGCAACCATACCATTCACAATGGAAACTCTTGAAAGCCACAGCCCATAATCCGTCCCGACATGCATTCTAATACCCTACCCATCATGTAAGCAACATAAAATTTTATAACATTTACTTTTGTGTCATAAGATGTTAATCACAGCACCTGGCACATAAAAGGAAAAAGGAAAATCCGGAGTAGATTGTGGGTAACTAGAATAGCTCATCTAGCAAACCAGTTGATAGTCTCAAAAGAGAAGATCGTTCCTTAGACAAAAGCATGAAGAAGAGACAGGTGGATTATATTGATAGACTACAGGTTGCCCAGGTGTGCTGTAAGCCATCAGTTCACAGTTGATAGCTAGGACCTGATAAATGGCAAACTCTCTTTGAAGACTGAAAAAATAATCTAAGAAGCATGAAGGAGTAGATAGAAATACAAAGAACATTACTACTGAACAAAAAGTTGACATATTTTAATGTATTTTTTGCATTTGATGAGATTAATTAAAACATTAATTTCATGCGGACAATTCAGTCAAGATCAATGTGTGCCATTAAAAAGAGGAATGTTTAACTCAGTAGAACTTCTTAGGTCGGAAGATCTCTCATTGCAGTGAGGCTGTTCTATTATTGTATGCTGAATTTTCTACTTCAGTACTGCATTCATTTTCAAATGGCAAGTTTGAGTTTAACCATGTCACATACTGGCATTCTTTGCTTCAAAGAAATAATGCATTGTGTATAGATTCTACCACATGTTAAGACTTTAGTCCTTCTTGCCTGCAGATACACAGTCCTGGAAAGAAGGCTGAGTGGTTTGGATGACTGACAGTGCAATAGTCATTTGATACTGTGAACAAAGACAATTTAATCTGTTTTGTTCTTGTTTTATTCCTCTTTTCTGCTTTATTATTCCCCACCTGGCATTCTTATTTTTTACAGTATCTTCCACCTGACAGTATTACAGTAATTATATAGATATATTGACAGCCAATGGGTTTTGAACAGTGGAGAAATACAGATGGTGATTTTGATCATGGAGTTCAAGATGGTTTGCAGGGAAAAAAAGTTAATGAACATGAACAGTTGCTAAGTGAAATGACGGAAGGTGTAAGATCCAGGATACACTTCTGCTACCATGAAGGCTTTTTATTATGTACCACTAGGGAGATTGGGACATAGGATGCAGAAGATGAGAAGATAAAATAAATATCTCATATGAATTAAAGCATGATTCATCTAAAGATTAGTGAATAAGTAGAGAGGAATAAAGCAGCTTTACATTTCATACTATGTACATTAGTTAATGGATAGGGGGATACTATATGGTGCCATTGTAGAATGAAAGATGAAGATTTCTTGCTCACTGGTTCACAATTACGTCAAAGCATGTTAGGATTATTCCCTTTCAATAAAAAGTTCCATTTAAAATGACTTAACATGAGTGCTTGCTGTCTGGTTATGATAAGGCATAACCTGACAACTTCTGACATCAATTCTGAAATGCTTTTGTGGGTGTCTGTGTGTGCGTAACAAGGAAGCAGAGTGTCAGAGGACTGGGGATTGACAGAGTTGTGAAGAATAGAAAGAGGAATACAAAGAGTAAGAGAACAATAAAGCAGAAGAGAGGGACAGAAAGCAAGAGAAAAAGAATAAATTCTTTCTTCTTGTGAGCAGAGAGAGTAGAGAAAGGGACAAAAAAATGATTAAACTCTGCAAGTAACCAGCACTGGTACAGCACTTCACTTTTTAATCAACTTCAACTTAATTTTTTAATCAACTTTGGGAACACATGGGGGTGAGATAAGAGGTCATGAGGAATAAGAGTGACAAAAGAGGAATGAATGAAATGAGGATAAAGGATAAGTTGGCTATGGCTTGTCAACTACATTTCTGATACAAATCATGAAATTCCTGATTGTATTCATGCAATGTTGTAGTTTGGCTTGCTGGTGTATTTTGCTGGAGCATTTTATAAGTACTTGTTCAAATTTAAAAATACCCCAATACTTCTATAGAATTCCCATTAATAGTACATTTAGATCATAAGCTACCAATCAAAATTAAATCATTTTCCTTGTGTATTTTATTTTCTAGCTTTTATAGCTACAACAGAAACTTAGTATTCAAAAATGTTTGATAATAATAATAATAAAAAAGACTGAAATTTGGTTCTTGGTCCAATGAAAATACTTAGATAGCCAAATTTGCATAATTTTGCACAATTTTGCACCTTCAGAGCACTGTCAGAGCTTATGACAGTACTGACAATTTGGTGCCCACTTGTGGCTGTGAGATGCTAATGCTAAACATGAATTTTAACTAATTTTGTTGCCTTAGTTCTTTCTGTTTGGTTTTGTTTAGTTTTGCTCTTTAATGAAATAAAGACTTTTAGTCTTCATAGATAAGTTTTCATCTCCAGGCAGTGGTTGGCCAAATAATAGTATTTCCACAAATATGCACTTGATTTTGAGCATGCTTTTGATTTTTATATTCCTGGGAACATTTTAAGTTCCAAAATATTTGTTAATCTAGTCTTCCTGATCTAAATATTTTCAGATTTCACTGACACTGATGTTTTCAGAAAGCCAATTTCCACATCTTACATATATATTTTCAGAAGTCTTTCTAAGTTTACTCATTTCGAGGGTCAATCAATAGAGAAAGAAAGAACATGACAGTTCTGTCTCAAACATCCTGGCTGATCACAGCTTAATAATGGAATTCACATAGAGAATTGGGCATGATAATTAAAAAGTCTGAAGAAGAAAAAGAACTATTTAAATACAGAAGCACATTAGAAAGTAACATTTAGCAGAAACAGAGGTCACTTTTACATGGTAATTTTTTCCCCAATATTAGACATTCAGCTGTACTAAAGGAAATGGTCAAAAAGTAGCTGGGTTTACAAGACGAATGTTTCTTAACCCAGAAATTCAGGGAACCAAGTCTTATTGCCGTGTTCTAAGTGAGTAGACCTGTTCTCCAGTTCCACTTCCTGATGTCTGTAGCATGTTCTCCTTTAAAATAGATCACTTGCTTGTAAACAATATATTGAAATGGACAAATACCTGTTGTAAGTGCTGTTCAGGTGGTGGGGTATAGTATCCTACTCTTTGGAAAGAACTGGATCTTAGTCATCAGAAAAGGTTGAGCTGCACCATTCCTTAAATGACTAAAGATGATGGTATGTGTCCCGCCCCTCCTCCCTTATTATTGGTATGTAAGCTAGACAGAAAAAGTTATAAACTCATCAGTTTAAAAACAGAAGTTCTTACACACTTCTGAATCTTCACCAATTGAAATTGAAATTTTCTAATTTAAAAAAAAAAATTGTCCAAAAGAAAGTGCCCAGGAAATTCAAGAATACTGATGTTTTCTTAACTTCCATCAATAGCACATGCTGAAAATAAAAGAAAAAAGTAAATTTATCGATAGCAGTTAGAAAGACTCTGACCATTATTTCCAGAACAGCTTTCTTTCCCCTAAGTACTGGAAACTTAATTGTTTGTTTTATCAAAATTATTTGTCACTAGTACAGAGCTAATCTCACTTTGCAAATCCACTTCTCAAGATAGTTTGCAGGTTTGATGTGTTCTGAGTGTAGATTATACAATCAAATAACCTAATTTACATTTTAAGTGTAGTTCTTGCTTATTATAAACTTCTGCATGTTGGTAGTACCATATTTGCCAGTGGCTGGTCTACCAGAGGCAGCTGTGAACATATTTATTACTTTTCCCTAGTAAGGAAGAGAATGTTGGTTTTCTCTCTTTTTTTCTTTTTCTTGTGGTACATATTTACAAATTTTAGCTATATGTGCATAATCAGATTAATTAAACTATTGGCAATCATATAACGCTTCTACTGCTGAAAGAAGTTGTGAGGACAAAGCGTATTTTAAAGAATATTTATTCACACTATCAATGTAAGTTTTGAAACAAGAGCAATAGATAAACCATATTTTATTGAATGCAGATAAATCATTATATACTTTGTTTCTTCACTCTAATTTAGAAGTCTGACATCGTGTCTGACATCAGCTATGTACTTTCTTATTCTTAATGAATTTGGGAAAATACATTACAGAAAGAATGATATGGTCTGTCACTATGAAGTGAACATATGTGACAAGGAGTTGTAATAACAATGTTAAGGTCAGGCAGGAATTTTCATTTCAGTACAACTCCTAAGAAATCTTACAGATATTCCAAGTCTGCAATTTTTGTCCTTCCTGTGATGAAGATAACATTTCACTGAAAAAATATTAAAGAGTGTTTAAATCTCTCTCTGAGTCGTAGTGTTCCTGTAAAACAGAGTAGGATAGGGTTGATCATGGAGTAAGAGGGGAAGACGGAGAATAGTGAGCTGAAGTGTTGGAGGATGTTGCAGTTTTATTCCATTCCAGTAGACTGTGTTAGAAACAATATATGAAAAATGTGTTGACATTTTAAAAATGCTGCTGAATTCAAGGAGTTGTCATCTAGATGACAACATTCCATTCACTTATGTCAGTTACAAGAAATGAACCAAAATCATAGTGTTGACCTGGTACTCTTTCTATTACTTTTTACTAAGCAGAATGAGTCAAATCTTGCCAAGAATATTTGCTTTTCCACTTAAGCATAGAATAGCTTTTCTTTCCTGAGTTTTGGTGTTTCAAACAGTCCTGGGGACACTCTCGTCACCAAAGGTAAGTATGACAAAGACAATGGTACTCATAGACAGCCTCAGACTAAATTTCTATTATGTCAAATAGCTCTATGCTTTTTTGCATGCTTTTTTAGGGAAGTTTTTTTTTTTTCAAATGGCAGCTGCAGTAAGAACTCAAAAAATTTGTAGATGATGTATCATGCGTGACAGCCTGTATATAATAATTTATCCTTCATGGCAGGAAGGAATTCCACAAGTGCCACCACTTATTACAGTTGTCACAGTTCATAGAGCTTATAGTTGGAGGGAGCTTCTGGGTCATTTGGTGCAAGACTCAACCTAGGTACTAGATTTCCTCATGTAACTTCTACCATCTCTTTGAGCACATCCGATGGAGCTTTGGTGACTTCCTTGTTGGTGACTGCATTAACCCACAGATACCTAACTTGAATATCTTCTATGAAGCTAGTATTTTTTGGTATGTTTCCAAATTTAACCTTCCAGCTTCCTGAGCAACCCTTCCTTTTTTTTTTTTTTTTTTTTTTTTTTTTTTTTAAATAAATGTTTATGGTGAAATAAATGAGCACCAATCTATGCTTCCTAATTCAGAAATATTAAGCCTAGATGAACATACTCAGATAGATTCATAGTAAATGGGATTGTAGAGTCATTTGAGACTGTAGCTTCTTGAAATTCGGTATGTTGTCTATCACTTTCATTGGCAGTATCTGTGAAGACAACGTCAGTTGGCAACAAACCTAAGTTTCATCAAGTTCTTCTACAACTAGCATAAGATAAAAGAGGCCAGAGAGTCTTGCCTAGTAAACTGGAATTCACAGTGAGAGTTACTTCTGCCTTGGAGAATTGGTCCTCAGAAAATCTCTAAGAATTTTGTTTGGAAGGGCCTTTGATGGTAGATGAGAAACAGCCTGGATGTCTGACAACCCCTCAGGTTTTTCCAGATTTAAAATCTGTTGTGCCAAGATCTTCTAAGGCAAACAGATGTTGATTTGATCAGTTTATCATCATATTTACTTGGTGCTTAATTTTGAACTCTTTTCTTCCTATCTCTTTTTCAAGCTTTTTCTGCAGTTAGATTTTATGGAGTATACCATGTTAAGCTTTCTTCATTTTTACTTTCTTTCTAATTCATTGGCATCGTTTTGTGGAAGAAACTTTGTTGTGAGTACACTGCTACTGTGTTAATGTTGTATAAGAAATTATTGCATCCCTTCTTTTACAGAGTTTAAGATTGAACTGCTTTCATTGCAATTTTTGAATCTCATGCAGACTGCCAAGGAAGGATCCACACTCCCTGAATCTGTTCCCTCTGATCAGTTGTCTGGTTTGTCTTGTATCAGTTCAAGGCAGCAGGAGGTATTTTATTAAGATTTTGACTGATTGCCACATGGAGTGGTTTGAGTTGTTGTGTTCTTTCTTTCTTTCTTTCTTTCTTTCTTTTCTTTCTTTCTTTCTTTCTTTCTTTCTTTCTTTCTTTCTTTCTTTCTTTCTTTCTTTCTTTCTTTCTTTCTTTCTTTCTTTCTTTCTTTCGTTATGTATTTGTTTATTTATAATAGATTTTTCAGCTATATTCATCCGTAGATATTTCATCATTTTGCAATTTACCTCTACTTAGTGTAAATCACACTTGCACCTTGACATAAGGTAAGAGATTTCTGAAGAGGGATCTCTGCAAATTTCATCACTTCATGGGATGTATTTTCTACAGAGAAAATACAAGAAATTTCCACACTTACTGGAGATTCTGAAGAATATTATTTGTCAACATAAAATCCTACATTGGAATGGAAAGTGCAAATCAGCAGGGAACTGATGAAGATTTCCTTGGTAGTCCACATTTGATGGACAAATCACTGGCCAACCAGGCACTTTTTTCCCTAATTGTTTACGTGATGGGTTTCAATTACACATCACTGGGCTCGACTCCATTTAGGAGACCAAAATTACCATATTTTAACCTGTTTAATAAAGATTAAAAGTGGTATGTGGCTAGTTTTATGCTGCTGTGACACTCTTAGGGATAGCTGAGTCCTTTCCAAAGCATGTTTCAAAACAAACCTAAAACTGTCTAAACTGGAGCTATAGTTTCCTAACATTGAAAAAAGTTCAGTCTGAGGCTGACAGTCAACATGGAAAGCTTTAGTTCAAACAGCTGAAGTCTGACCAAGATATATAAACCAGGATATTTTAATGGAAAGCATTAGAGAGCCTTAATTATATCAGATTGTGCTCCGTATGAACAAGAATTAATCCATTGGTCAGTGCTGGCTATGCTTTGACACCTATGCTATCTATATAAACATTTGCTCTGCCAGGATCTCCTTGAAGATCCACCAATAACTCAATAGTGGCATGCTGCAGTAAGTAAAATATTTTAAATATCATGTCAAAGTAGATTATAGCCCTTTAGAAATGCTACTGCAATGAATTATATGGGAAAATAATACATTAACACAAGGAAAAAAAAAAAAATGGCTCCTGATTGATTCTTAAGATTTCCGTCATAAGAAGAGTTGATTTAATTAAGGTACTTTATTAAATGAAGTGAAATACAGCCAGGTTAGAATATTGAGACAGCACTAGGAAGATGTGCACTGCATAAGCACAAAGTTTTAAGGATCTAGGTTAGATTATCTTTCCGCCGAGATAATATATAAGTGATCAAAGTTGACATTGACAGCTATGGGAAGGAGATAACATACTTCGACATCTTACAGCAAAAGATGTGAGCAAAAGGCTCCTCTGTCTCCCCTGCCTGCCAGTTTCTGCTGAAGGGCATTTCAAGTCTTTTCCCCTGTTGTTACACTTGCTGGTGGAAAGGAATTCCAAACACAGACTCTGTGGTTTTTCTCCCCCACTTCCCAGAACTGTAAAAGAATGTTTCATTCAGTCTTCTCATTCATTGTACATTTGTTTGAAAATCAACCAAAGTATTGATCTACTATCAGGTGTAAATCCCACAGGATTTCTTTGGTTAGACTGATCACACATTGAATTTGAAAGCAGGAAATTATGCTGGAGAAAATCAAGCATACATATACAGATTAGTCTCCCTGCAATACTTTTCTGCAATATCAGAGTAGAAAGTGATAACAGTAATTTTGACAAACAGTTACAAATGAGGTTGCCACTCAGCTTCCTCAGAAAAAGTTGTATGACAGATTATATATGTCATACGTATATTATGCATATACATATCTGTTTCACAGCTTTCAAAAATGTTATCAGGGCTGTATACTCTTTTTAACACAAAACAAAATTTGAAATATTGAGGTAATCCTTTCCCTCTCAGCAAAAGTAGAAGGAAATGCATTTTGCCCCACTGTGAAAACCATTTAAATGTCACATATTCAAGATTTTAATTTGGGGACATTTTTATCCATGAGTTTCATTTATGATGCCACCACGAAAAAATGGATAGCACAACTATCCATTTCTGTGTCTATGTATGTCTATAAATGTGTGTGTATTGGTGTTCAAATAAATAAATAGCATATACTGGGTTTTATTTTTAATACATGCATAGGAACCTGAAGTGAGGAACAAAGTTCTACAGGATGAGATTAATAAGGTACTAAACTTTGTAAAGACTTGTTTGTTGATGGAAATGGAGTTAAGCGTGTATTTCCTGTAGAGAGGGGAATGAGGTGTGGAAAGATTACGAAAAGGTAAGTACCACATATAGCAGTGGAAATGAAATCTATGACTTAGGCAGTACTCAGAAAAGGTACAAGGAAGTAGAGATGAGGTGGGAGGCCAAAGCACTAGTGTAGTCTAATTCAGAGCAGGGTTCCAGACCAAGTCTCTGTTTACTTGGGCAAATTCCCTCTCATCTGGATTGCTGTGCATTCTCACAGGAGAAATCCTTTAACCTTTGCTACCCTCATTTGAGGACCCTGACCAAGAGAAAGAAGGCTAGTAGGTTTCTAGCTTAATTGTTGGAATGGTGACTTAGAAGTGGAAGCCACTATAGTCGAAGATCCTGATCAAGATTATAGCGGTATTTTACACAGAACAGTGCAACTCTGAGAGTACATGCTGGACGTATCCACAAAAGAATATCCTAGTGTGCGGTGAGTAGGACACTCTTGGGAGGTAATGCTCTAAATCATTTATCAGTTAGAAGATGTCAAACACCACTTTCATTTCATAACTCTGCATTCAAAAAAACTATCTGGCAGCTGAAGTTGCAATCAAATTCAGATATTTGCCAATAGAAAACCAGAGAAGTGTTTTTCGAGGGATGCCGAACAGATATAAATAAAAATATGATGTGGTTTCTTGTTCCAAAGGAAAAAAAGACAAAAACTAAAAACTACCACAACATGCTCATTGTCAAGAAGAATGAATGCTGCTGCCTTCCAGTCACAGATTTAGTTAGGCCTGTGGAAGGAGTCAGAGCTGTCACGTGAGAACTTCAGACTAGTTCCTGGCTTGAGAAAGAAATAGTCAGATGATTTTTTCTTGAGAGAGTGGCATCCAAAAGAGGATATAACAAGTTAAATAATAAGAAACATTTCAAGTGAAGCGAGAAAGTACAGATACTTGTGAAGAATGCAAGTACCAAATGTAACATTTGCCATTGGGACCTAAGTAGCTGCTTTTTGATGTTTGCTTGTTTGAATACAAAATTGTCTCTTGGTACATAGGTAGATCTCTGGTACTGTATGCACAATTCCCCAGCAGATATGTAGATCGAAAGCCTAGAAGAGTAGTCCAATGCCATCCTTTCTTACTTACTGAGGTAGTAGCTGTATCTCAATGCAGAAGTTCCCTATCACAGTGGAGTTCTTGTTTCCCTATGGGTTTCACTGCATGGTCTCAGGTACAGGGCTGGCAGGAGCTCTGCAGACCCATCAAGACAAAGATTTCCTAGGTGTATCCATAAGGAAGAAAAAACATTCCTGCCAAAAGTGTACACCTCTGTATGCTTCTCCTTAAATAAAGAAGATTTGGACTTTTGGCAGTGTTAGAAAAGGAACACAATGTGCTGAGCTGCAGTCATGTTTGCTTTGCCCCACAAGAGTCCCTGTGCTAGCTCATATGTGACATACAGCCTGGGTGCAGAGACCCTGCAAAACTTAATTCACAGGGCCCCTCCAATTCAAGGCTGTCTACTCTTTTGTGTTCCTCTGCCCTCCAAGGCAGCATTATCAGAAATGCATTCATGAAACTTTTCTCACATCAGTTGCACAGGCACTAAGATGCAGTTAGAAGCCCTGGGGAGGCTGGTTTCAGCACTCAGCTGCATACTAATATTGTCTAGATTAAGTTCTGGGATTCAGTCAGCACTTTGCTGCCAATGGCATACTGGGGAAAAGATGGCAAACCACTGAAGAAGGAAATAAGTAGCCCTCCTGTAGCAAACTTCTGCAAGTCCTGGTGTCATGGGAAGTCGGTATATTTTTACAGTGAGTAGGTAGGTCAAGAATATACTTCCTCCAAGAATATACTTCAGTACTTGTATTTCAAAATTAGTACCTTTGCTTTTTTGGACCATGAGCTTTTCAGCTTTCTCCAGCTGAGGAATCTGATACTGCAGACTGAAGATGGCCGTATTGTTAAAATATAGGTCTTGTAGACCGGAATGATGAGGAACAAATGAAACCTTTATATCCCAGCAAAAGTTACAATAGAGATTTACATTTCCCAAAGAAATTTTTACTTTCATAGCTCTTTTCAGTTTTCATATTGGCAAGCAAGCCACGGTCAGGCACTGTCTTCTTAGATATTCCTTGCAGAAGAGTCAAGGTAGCTGTCCCCACAGTCAGCTCCCCAGGAAGCCAGCTGTGTTCCTGCGAGTCGGACTGGTGTTATCTCCATCTGTGTGGGCATCTTACCGGTTGCTCTTGAGTAAAGCAAATCATCAAAACTCTGCCCTATTCAAGGTTTTAATTTTGTAACTGTTCAGTTGGACAGGATCAAAGAATTCCAGTGTCCAGCATGTTCAGTTCGGATTCACACTTTGCGATCCTTTCTTTCATGCTGCTTCCCTTATGATTCCTGGGCTCCCAAGCATCAGCCTACTATTGGACAACGTTCTCAGCTTTACCCTTTGGTCTATTGTTTCCTTTGGCTGGTACAGTATATGTTTTCTAATCTCAGCCTGGCCTTAACTACTGGGTATTATCACATCTTGATCAAGAGACCCAGACACTGCCAATACCCTTAGCAACGAAACTGGAGAGCAATTGGGAGCTTTTGAATTAATTTGTTTCAAAGTCTTGTAACATAACAAAACATGTCTCTGCGCCATGATGTCAACACAAAGCTAAAGGTTATTACCATATCTGTAATTTATAAATTTGCCCAAGAAATCACACCTATTGTAATGTAAATCATTACATTCATACTAAAACATCACCATCTGTTTTAAAGAGCAGACAATTGCAAAGAGACATATTTAATATAACCCATATAAAAAGCAGAGGTAAAAACAGAAAATGAATTATGTTTTCAGAGAAATTCAGCAGCATCTGGGAAGTCTTTCCTCACATTTAATTAATCATGCAGAAACTGCTTACTTTTCTGATGTGTTGCCTTTATGCAAGAAAGAAACAGGATGCTGTACGAAGAGTTCAGGCATTACTGTACTTCTAAAACTACTGAGACCTTTGCAACATTTTATCATCTTACTAAGATTGAAACTGGCAATGTTAAGACCTTTTATAAGTATTAGTTTAGCAATTGCTTTATGGAGGTGAAGTTCAAAGTCAATATGCATTACTAACTGTAAATAACCTCTTTAAAAAAATCTCAGGAACTTTCAATATAAAGGGAAATTGGCATTTTTTAGCCTGCAGATTTTTTACATTGAGATTTGCAATACCAGTCTTCAATATAGCTTTAAGAATTTCTGATTGGTTTAGCTCCAAGTGGTTGAGTTTTTTTGAGTTAAAAATCTGAGAGGGAAGGAAAAAAGTAAAATTGAATTTGTTAGCTAGAAATATATGGGTATGTTGAATGGAGTGATGATATAAAGTTTTATTTGTTTTATTATTACAAGAAGAAATTAAAAAACCCACACTCTCCCAAAAAGTCAATCTTAATTAGGTGGTCTTGATTTTACAGAAGTCACTTTTTTTTGTCTGTGCTTTTCTTCACTTGTTTCACATTGACCTTGAGTACAGATATTCCTTGAAATAGTTTTCAGTTCTAGTATTTTCTGTGACTTTTTGTAGAAATTTCATGTGAGTCATTATGAATTTACAAAAGCTTAATTAAGACTTGCTTAGCTCATCTATGGTATGAAGAAAGAAGGCTCTTAAACATTTTCACTGATCTATACTATAAAATTTCTATTCCTTAAGGATTATAGCTAACAGAATCTTTTTAGATTCAAAATCATGCTTTCACATGATATTTTTTTAAAAATAACTTTTTTATTAGATATATAAAAGAGATAAAATATTGTACTCTTCTTCAGTCTCAGAATTTTGCTCTATAATCTTGCAACTACTTCATAAGTAGATACTAATTTAGACATTTATTTATGAAAATAAAATCTCCTACAACTATCAACCTTACATATCAAAAATGTGTGTCTTACCAGCTTATCTGTCTGTCTTGTTCATCCCCTCTATACTTTTAGAACATGTGCCTGTCACAGTAAGTCATAAATTAAAAACGTCCTTTGCTGTTGCAGATTCAAATACCTCAACCCTAAAGCATGGTTGGTGGAAGCGCAGCTTCTTAATTTATGTGTGTGAAATCTGCGTGTACAAAACTCAGTTTATGCAGGCTCAAAGAGAGACTGCTGCCCATTGGCTGTGCCACTGACACAAACCTGCAGCATTATTTGTGGAAGCTATTTTGAAATTGTATCCCCATCGTTCTGCATGCAAACAGGAGTGTCATGCTACTGAATGATTTATTACAGTTTCAAGGGTACAAGATGCTGCAACGGGCTTTTACAAGGATGGGAGGCGATCTGCGTGAACTCATAGCCTAGGAATAGTCTTTGGTGAGGGAGAGAATGGGCCACTAGGTGACAGTACTACACCACGGATGAGCAAGTCGAATATTATTTATCCAGCAGGTAAAAAAAACATGCCTGAATAGTAGCTTTTCCTATACAGATAACATTTATCAGACTTATTTTTAAATATAAAGATTTTTTTTTTTAATTCAAACCATGTATTCTACGTGGGGAATATTCAGCTTAAAAAAAAAAAAAAGACAAACCAGCACGTTGTCTGGCCTGACCTTGTTGCTTGGTTAGTATCTCTGTTCACCACTCAAGATAAACGGGCAGATGAGAATAGCAGTTTCAGAGTTTCAGCTTGGTGTTATCAACTCAGTCTTTTAGCCTGAGTTATTTTCTGATTTTCTTTTGAAGCATTAAGTCAGAGTGGTTTTTATGGATGCACTACAGAGAAACTAAAATTTAAAGAAAGAAAAATTTTCAGGATAATATAAATCAGGTATGTTTTTCTTACCACTATTAGTGATGAAAATTTCAAGGTAATAAATGAGTGTTTGATACTTTTTAATTTATTTTTTTTTAACTATTATTTTACTAACAGGTATAACACTAAGTATGAATTCATCCTGTCTGTAAAACATACGTTAAGTAATCTTGGATCCTATGCATATATATATAAAACCATAATCTAGTTAAACCAAAAGAACTGAAAACCAGTACATATCATGCTAATGAAAGCCAAGGATGTTTTCTACTTTTTTTTTTTAATTATTATTTGAAAATGTGCTATGAAAATGAATGAGTCAAATACTATCAGAAGAAGTGACAACTGAGTTCAGGTTCATGTGAAAGGCCCCCCAGAACAGATACAATTATAAATTATAAAATAACCTTGACAGTGGTTCAGTCCAATTTGCACCACAGCAGTTATTATTGTTAGCAGGTTTTTTCTTTCTCTTCTTCTTGTGTTTTTTTTCTTTAACCCTTTTGATTTCCTCATTGAGCTTTTCCCAGAAGAATTTGAGGTTAACAATTTTTGATGGATGATAGCAACTTCATTTTCCAATAGCCACATTCTTCATGTAGGAACAACATGCTTTGTTTAAGGAGGTTGAAGTGCAAATGAAAAAGTGCTATTCCCAGGCAATGCTAAGCCTGCAACTCTAAACTGTAGTATTGAACTGTCCTCAGTACAGTGAAGACAGAAATCCTGTTTTGTTTTTAAACTGCAAGTTTTGCATCCATTAGCTACATGGTTCATAATTAGTGTTTGGGCCAAACAAAGAGTCAATATGATGTCATGTCTAGACAACATGTAAATTAATATGAAAGCAATTGAGTTACAAACTCTATACTAATACAAATTAATCTGAATTAAGTTTAATCCACAGTTATTAACTGATTAAATGTGGCTGTTGGTAGCTACAGGGTGCTGACTTCCATCTGTGATTATTAGGGGCACAGCTTAATCACTGATTCTGCACCGAGAAATATTTAAAGCAAATGTCATATACAGTGACTCTTCATGCTTGTTCACTGAATGGAACATCTAAGAATGGCAATCATAAATCTACATTTTAAAAATATGTAGAAAGTCTATCTTGATTTTCTTAATTAGCTTCTGGTTAGAGACAGCTTAGTTCTTGTTCTGTTGACCCTGGCTTTGTGTTTTCTCTTTTGAGAAGTGCACATCTCTGTAGGTGTAACTATAGGCCTCTGTGAAAAGTAATACAGATTTCTAATATTTCCATTATTATTATTCAAAATATGTTAAACCTGTTGCTAGAAATAAGCAGGTATGTGTCTGACATAATCCCATGCCACCAAAGCTGCTTACGTTTCAGAGCTGGATATCCACTAATGTAAATAACACAGTGACAGACGTGTCCACTAAAATTGCAAAAATGTTGATGGGAGCTGACAGAGCAAAGACCAGAGTAAATTCTTTGTAAATTTATGTAATAATTTGTTAGAAAAAAAAAAAGCTTTCCTTTTAGGCCATGCATATTGCATTTAAATTGTTTCATATTCCTTGTAGATTTTCAGTACTGGTAGTAGGCAAAATTAATGTTTAAAAAAATATAATGGAGATGGAAATTACCTCACTACAGAAAGCTGTAGTGTCTGTGATTTATCAACAAAGCAAAACTGCAAACAATTACGGGCTGATATTTTCTGTGATTTTTTTTGTTTTGTTTTGTGGGGTTTGCTTTCTGTTTTTACTAAAAAACAACTAAAAAGGTTAGGGAAAGTATTTTATCTCTTCTTTCATTGTGACTGAACAACAAGTTCATCAGAAAACTGTCTCAAAACCTTGGAATCTATAATGAATCTATCATATAGTGTATATATAGCTGATAATTACAAACTATGTGATATCAAAACCAGGGTCACTCTCTTCTATAGACTCTTTCATAGACATCCTACTCATTGCCATAATAACTGAAGCTGTCATGACAGTGGTCTGTGCCTAGCATGAAGCCCTAAACAATTCTGACAAGCTGCAGCTCATTAAGGGACAGTCATTTTGTTGAAATGTCTATCAGCTCTCAGGGATGTACCAAGATGAATAGACACAAAACAATAGCTCCATTTGTTAGAGCAGTAGCTTCTCTAATACATGATGAGACAATCAAGCCAAGCCGCCTTCAGCACAAAGACATAATTAATCAAATGGACAAATGGTTCAAAAATTGCTCTAGTATATTCTGTAGTGGACACAGGTTTCCATGGAAACATTGGCATTTGCATCACAGTTAATGATCATTCTGTACAATGAAGTTCCAAAAAAAGATAGCTCTGGAGGAAAAAAAAAATAATCCAAATAAATAAATAAATAAGTAAATAAGAAGCAAGTGACAGGTAAAAGGAAGAGTTTGAGAGTGTAACTCTGGTGTGACAGAGAAATTAATGACTGTATTTTCATATATTTGTAGAAAGCAAGGCTCAAACAGGCCATCATGGTCATCCTGTTTGACCTCCTGCATAATGCAGGCCAAGGAACTTCACCCAGCAAGCTTCATATCAAGCATATAACTTCATCTGGAGCTACAGCGTATGATTTAGAAAGACATGTAGCAATAAGTATTGCAGCTGAACACTCCATCATGTTCCTGTTGAAATCATTCCAATAGTTAATTATACTAACCATGGAGAATTTGCACCTTATTTTGTATTTTGCTTCTATCTAACTTTGCCTTCCAAGCAGTGCCTCTTACACTTTTCTGAGAGATTCTGCCATACAAAATCTGTTTCTTTTTCATCTGTTTCTGTCACAATTGACTCAATCTTAGCTTTCTCGGTAGAAGATGTATTTTCCAGGCCATCACAACGTTTTGTTAGCTCCTTCTGGAACCTCTGCTAATTTGGAGCCATTATTTGAGGAGTTCATTCTTTCAATTTGGCTAATGCTTCCTACATAGAGATAGTTTTAATTTCTATACAATACTTAATGTTTGTTAATGTGGTAGTGCTTTGTCTCTTAGGGTGAAGCCTGATAGTTAAGTACAGAGTCTTCCTTCCTTTCTTTCTTCCTTCCTACCTTTTATTTTCTTTTCTGTTTTTTTTTTTTTTTTCCTTCCTTCTTTCTTTCTTTCTTTCTTTCTTTCTTTCTTTTTTTCTTTTCTTCCTTAATTTCTTTCTTTTTTTCTTCCTTTCTTCCTTTATTTCTTTCTTTCCTTCTTCCTTTCTTTCTTTCTTTTTTTCTCTCTTTCTTTATGTCTCTCCTTTCTTTCTTTCTTTCCTCCTTATAGCCAAATGTAATATACAGTTATTTAGGAAAAATTAGAACTGTTTTAAGAGGAGGCAGAAATAGGTTGTGACAATAAGACCAAGCAGACTTACTAAAATACTGTTCAAATGAAAGGTAGGGAGAAGAGTGCATTTCATGACCTCGTTCTAAAACAGGTCTAAGTCAAGTGAGTGAACCAGTTGATTTTTGAGGACTACCCAAGTTACTTCAAGAATCCAGGCTAATGTAGAAATACATACATTTTGTTCTGGAAATGCTGAAGTAAATTTCTTCAATATTTGAAAAATCTATTTTGATCTGAAGCTGATCCTTCCTTATTAATATGAATTTTCTTAATTTCACAATTTTCCATAAATTCTCGCTAGAGTTTATTTTTAATTGAGTACCTGGCATTATAAATACCGTTGTTTATTTCCACAGGACATTCTTCCAATCTGTAATTTATTTTCGTTTTCCTGTGATGTGACCAAGTGTTTAGCTGTGTATTTGAATGAACTTGCCACGGTCTGTGTAACTATGATTTTATCATCAAGAGCAGTGATCTTGGAAGTCATCTATAGTTTCTAGGTATTTATTACAACTGACCTTTCCACATAATATTCTTAAAATAATTGTTATGATAATGCAAAAATCTTTTGGACTTTGTTTCAGTTCAGGATTTTGGAGCTCCCTTGCATCATTCATAAAGAAAGAATTTGCTGTAGTTGTTGGTATTCTTATTATGTACATATGTTTCCTGTCACACAGATACTTGTAAGTACATCCTCATGCATAGCCGTCCTGAACCACACAGGGCTCTCCTTGTTTCCTTCTGAAATTGCAGGCAACATAAATAATCTTTAAGACTATCCTGAAGCCTGTGAATGAATACACAGGTAGTGCAAAGGGGTATCTAATGACAAGATCCAGAGATTTATGTGTATGCTCTAGCCTGCCGGTGAGAGGTTCTGACTGTGTCCAAGGAGACACATCTAGAAACCTCTGTGACAATGCCGGAAGAGAGTTTTTACATGATGGATTTGTGGTGACAATCTTCTTCAGGGCTTTTAAAGGAAGCAGTCAAACAGTGCTCAAACTAACCAAAGAATGAGTTTTGTTATGTCCCTGGATGCTAGGTTGCTACAGCATGCCTTCCCCAGGATCTCTCTGGCATTTTTGTCCAGCAAAATCAGGATCTGTAAGATGTTCCTTGGATGTCTTTTACATGAGCTCTCTGTCACTGCAGACTGCTGTATAAGTCCTGACCACTGAACAACTACACGTCTGTTATTCTCTCAGTACTGACTTGACCAGCAGCAGCATCTGCCAGGCAAACGTGCAACCACCACTGCTCCAGAAAATAATTCTATAGAATCAGGCAGCTTGTGAGTACATTTTGCCAATAGTTCAGTTCTGTGAGATATAGTAAATGCTTTCAGAAATGAAAAATGTGTGAGTTAATTGCAGTAGACCAACAAATTTCTAAAATAAAAATAATAACGTGAAGGCATAGTCTTGTAGGAAAAGAGTATCTAGGTTGATTTCCTACTGATTGAAAGGGATTGTTACTGACAGACAAACGGTAGTCCTAGCAAGAAACATCGTGGTTCTTCAGAGTAGGTTTTACATCAGATGTATGAGTTTAGTGAATAAAGATAAAATCTAGAACTTGCAAGTGCTGCTTATTGCAGCAACAGACATGCTGTGTCATATGAAGGAAAACATTACTACACTTGCATGGACAAATCTCGAAGCCTTTTACAAATAAAGATTCCAGTTTTCATTCTATGCCCTTTATCTCAGTGTATAGCTGTGTATTTCATTGACAGTGGTTTTTTTTCTCACCTGGTGCTTTCTACTGTTATATAAATATACATTTGAAAAGAAATCTACAACTTTTCTAAATGCATTCTTTACAGTGCTTAATACAAATTTGATTTCATCTTACTAATAGAGTGCCACAGTGAAAATTACAAAAGTAAATACTTCTGTGCTGACAAAAACTAGTCTTATGCATATCATGATTTTCTGTCACATAAATAAAACCTAAAAATTTTTCCCTCTCATCATGCTTTACTAAAGCTCCTAAAATGAATCCATTTGCTTTTTGTAATAATTAAAAAAACCCAAACAACAAAACAAAACAAACAAATAAAAAACCCAAACTGTTCAGGTTCTTTCTTTGTAGAAAGTTACTAACAGTAAATTACCTGGAGCTCTATGTGTTACTGTATTTTTACAATAATGATTTGAATTTTTTTTATTTAAGTCTGTTTATATTCTACACTTTCCTGGAGTGTTATTTTTACCTTTTTTTTCTTTTTTTTTTTTTCATTTGGTAAAAATAATACATTGTTCCAACTACCTGAGATCAGCAAACTCTGCCTACACATTTGGCTTATATGGCTTATGACAACCTTTCATATTGTCACCTTAAAAATCTGTATTTAGTATACTTTATCATGTCCCATGTCAGCTATTATAATTTCAATGTTCATGGTCTTTCTACTTCCTGAACTTCGTGTGTGATCAGGCTACTCTTATGGTTTAGGAGATATGAATCTTTCACCTTCATCCATTACCCCTTTGACTGGATTTCAGTTCATTTCAGAAGCAAATTTAAAATTGCTCTCCTGCTTCAAAACAATGAATTTACTGCATGCTTCTGTAATTTCCTGACTTACTCTTTTTCCACCTCTCTCTATTCTTCATCTTGGTTCTCTGTTTTGTATTTTCCCTGTGATTCTCCACAGCTAATTGTCACATTTTACATGTGCCACGCCATTCAGAATAATATTTTTTTTCATCCTTCTTATTTAAAAGTTGTCTACTGGTAACACTTTGCTAGTCACTGTTGCTGACCACGTTTTTCTCGGAAACACAGAAGTCAAAACTGTTAATGACTTATCCTCCTAAAGTAGGATAAGTCATTAGTCACTGCTAAAGTCAAGCCATTGTTAATGATTAATTCTACTAATGACTCAGAAACACACTCATGATTGTGTTACTCCTGGACATCTGTAAGGACTAATACTTGTGATAAATCTGATCTTGAAAAATGATAGCTTCATTGTGGGACAGAAAGATAGCAGGTAAAGGAGGGAAAGAAACTGGGAATGATGAAAGGGGGACGAATGAGAAAGAGAGAAAGAAAAAAAAATCACGTACAGCACATTCTTTGTTATAACATATAATTGAGATGAAACCATTTGAGTAGCTCATATTTACTTCGTCGGAAGGACATTTTTATATTATTACCTCAGAATGACCAATTGCTGTACATCCTGGCACATTACTATTGTTACCGTCCTCTCACTATTTCATTGAAGTTTTCAGTTCAAAACTAAAGTTTTGCTGTGTTGTGTTTTCAATAATGGCTATGAAAGCATTTTTAGAAAGAAATATCCTAACATTTTATTTATTGCACAAACTGCAATAAATTTCACCTGATAATGACACACTGGAAACAAAAAAAAATTCTGGATTTCTCATCGTTTTCTACTTCTTGTATCTGTATACATGAACAGACACACACCTACATGTTTTGGTAACATCCGGAGATTCAAAGACTTCCCACAAATGAATACTATAACATATTAGGAAAATATCTGCTGAAAACCACTGTAAATGGAAAGGAGAACATGATGTGTGAGCTTGGGAATATTTCTCTAGTAATAAGGAAGTGACATCATCTAAATATTTTTCAATAAATTTATGGACTAGGAAAGGCAATATGAAATGCCCTTGCACTTTCAAGTTTTCCACAGTAGCTGTATCAACATAGGCATACCGTTGAACTACACTTTCAGTGTAGACAGGGCCATAATGATGAGTTGTGTACCTCAGGTCTCGGTACTGGGACTGGTGCTGTTTGACTTCTTTGTTGGCAACATGGACAGTAGGATTGAGTGCACTCTCAGCAAGTTTGCCAACAACACCAAGCTGTGTGGTGCGGTCGATACGCTGGGGAGGGAAGGGATGTCATCCAGAGGGACTCTGGCAGGCTTGAGAGGTGGGCCCATGCGAATCTCAGGAAATTTAAAAAGGCCAAGTGCAAGGTCCTGCACATGGGTCAGGGCAATCCCAAACACAAATACAGACTGTGCGGAGAATGGATTGAAAGCAGCACTCAGGAGAAGGACTTGGGGGTGCTGGCTGACAAGAAGTTCAACATGACCCAGCAATGTGTGCTTGCAGACCAGAAAGCCAGCCATATCCTGGACTGCATCAAAAGAAGCATGACCAGCAGGTCAAGGGAGGTGATTCTCCCCCTCTACTCTGCTCTTGTGAGTCCCCACCTGGAGTACTGCCTTCAGTTCTGAGGTCCTCAACACAAGAATGACATGGACCATTTGCAGCAGGTCCATAGGAAGGCTATGACGATGATCCGAGGGCTGGAGCACCTCTCCTGTGAAGACAGGCTGAGAGAGTTGGGATTGTTAAGACTGGAGAAGAGAAGGCTCTTGGGACCTCTTACAGCAGCCTTCTGATACCTAAAAGGGACTTATAGGAAAGCTGGGGAGGGACTCTTTATAAGGGCATATAGTGATAGGACAAGGGGTAACGGCTTTAAACTGGAAGACGGAAAATTTAGATTAGATATTTGGAAGAAACTCCACTGTGAGGATGGTGAGGCACTGGAACAGGATTCCCAAAGAGTTGTGAATGCCTCATCTCTGGGAGTGTTCAGAGCCAGGCTGGATGAGGCTTTGAGCAACCTGGTCTAGTGGAAGGTGTCTCTGCCCAAGGCAGAGTGTTTGGAACTGAATGGTCTTTAAGGTCCCTTCCAACCAAACAATCCTATGATTCTATGATAATACAAAAATAATCAACTGACTTCATTGTGCATATTGGTGCTGAAGACATTCAAAGTGCCTATTTGATCATATCAGAATAGGCACTGAGTACTGCTGAACAAAGCATTGCATTTGATTATACAGTTTGGTTTTCAGGAGTAAACCAAATGGGAGTGCTTTAATCCTCGCCTATTTTTCTCTAGGTAAACTAATAAGCTTTCTAAAGGCTCAGAAGTATAATACATTTGATAATGGACATTCCTTGGTTTAGTAGTTGATTGTTTTTTTCTGCATTTGATATACATAAAATCAGTGTTTCTTAAAAATCAACAATTTTTTTCTTTTTACAAAACATCTTCAGAAATGTGAATATGTGTCTGACTTTCATATAGCATATAGAGAATTTTTAAAAAGATTAATGTGAAAAATATGTAATTTCTAGTGTTTGTTTCTTTTTATCTTTTTTCCCCCAAACCACCTTTAGAATATGCTGAAATGAAAATTGTGGTGTTTACTTGTGATTAAGCTTAGATGATTGTTTTGTATGTGACTGACTTTCCTAATTTCCCCTCATGATTTCGGTTACATTAGTTTGTCCCCAGTAGTGGGATTTTTATTTTTTACTACATTCAGACCTGGCAGGTCATTAATTTAATTTGACACCTCCTGCTGCCTGAACAAGGTATACAAGTGGACACAGATCTCTTTTCCTTTTCTACTTCCTTTTGTGTCCATCCCTCTATTTAAAATTTTTGTGGGGGGTGGGAGGTGTGTTGGGGGAAATGGCCTCACAACTGTATAGCATATGTGCTGTTTAGACAATAGTAAGTAGCAGAAATTCTGAGGCTATGGAAGTTGCTTTAGAATTGCTGTAATACATGGAATAGTTGAGACACCTTGCTGGGAAAAAGAAAAATTGAATGAGTAACTAACACGCTTAAAGGATGCATGGGTTTGAATAGTATCCTGATGACTAGTGTCTTCCCCCTTTGAAGGAAAAAAGAAAAGGAAAATAAAATGAAAAAGATAAGAAAAAATGTTAATAGCTCGCTACCTGGGACTGTATGCTGTCTATTCTACATCTAGGTAAAAGATCCTCACATCTGAAGCAAAGTGAGTTATAGAGCAGTAAAAATATTAACGAGGGACTGGAAAATCCAGAGCACCTAAAGGAGCGTTACTCAGCCTATGGCCAACTGGCCAGTCACAGGCCAGCAAACCTCAAGAGGTGTCCAGGGAATCACTACCAAGAGACAAAATGCCACAAGATGTCTTGGGAACCGATGTCTTCATTTTTCAAAGCCTGGCAAACACTGGTCAGAAAGAACAAAAAGAGAATAAGCAAGATCCACTAAACTCTGACCTTGCAAAGTTTGATGAGATTTCTACCTAATAATAGACTCACACTGACATCGTGGATTGCACTCAGCTTTTTTCCACCTGAATTTACACGAGGTCATATTTATAAATTGACACTTGACTAAATAAATTCATTGAATGGTAAAATGTCTAGATTTTTTATAAAATATTTGATGTGGGGCCATGAAATCCTACAAAGAAAACGAAATTAAAATTGTTTTGAAAATGATCACAGACTGAACATGCTACAAACTATGAAAAGACAACCACAGGTCAGAAACAGGCACAGTGATTTCTGTGTTTATGTTTTAAAGAGGATACACATGCCACAGCACTTCTGGCTGTAAGTGATTGTAAAACTAGCGGAGTATGAGTGAATTTGCTTGTAAGTGGATGAAAAATTTTCACTGAAAATTTACAGTCAGGACATAAACTTATAAAAGCTCTATATTTGTATATGCCCTTTAGAAGAGATAATATGGAAAACACTCTAGTGATGCTGTAAGTGGAGTAAAACTTCTGAATGTTATCAAAACTTTAACAATTAAAAATGTTAGTCTTATCTGATCACCAGGTGACACAAGCTTGTATATATCTTCTCCACACATTATTAAAATTAATGATGATAAACTGCAGAAATTCATTCATCCACATGCTTATCAGTGCTCTTTAAGAAAAGCACCAATTCCAGATGTCTTGAAGGAAGTTATATTAGTTAAGTACCAGTGCTGGATTCTTTTAAAGAATCTTGACCATCAGAGATGGGATTTAGCATAAGAGGGATGTCAAACCTGTAAGGTTTTGTTACACATTTAACACCCTTGGAAGCCACAGTACAAAAAGAAGGAAAACATCATGCATTAACTACATGATAAGATTAATATATTCACATATTCATATTGCATATTCAATGAGGATGTGTAAAGTGAGCCTTTAAGTCACGGTTTTGGGCAGCTCAGTCCAGAAACTGGTCCCTAGCCACAAACTTGAAGTGTTTATGCTATTATTAGGGCCTAAATACAGGAATTTGTATGCTGGGATGCAAAAAATGTGGTCTGCATTCTCTTCTGCAGAATTTTACTTCATTTCCCCA